>NC_052500.1:66944110-67222063 GCF_016617805.1 Bactrocera tryoni | reverse complement strand
TTTTTTGGGCACAGCAGTATATGTATATGATATAAGAGTTTCATAGGGATGCTCATGGAGTAATTTAAATATTTAAAATTCTTTTCAAAATACATTCTTAAGAATTATGCTAAAGTTTTTTTTTTAGAACAGCCTTCAAAGTTGTGACATTTTCCCTTTTCTTTATAACCGTAAGAAGAATCGCGAAAAAATGCACACAAACTCTTGCTTAAACAGTCCGGTAGAAATTTTAGATATTAGAGATTCAGATATTCTGAAGTATACTTTTCGGTACAAACCGGTTAAAAATTGGTTTTGAATAACCTGTAAAACAAACATTAATATAAGTAAAAAGCACTAGTACTATAGGATAAAAAAACCTTCGCATATAGAGTAAGTGTATAAAATCAGAATGCTGTTAACTTTATAAAAACGGCTGCAAAGTGACATTAGTTCGCTTGTTCCTTTACGAGACTTCTGCATAACGTTTACATATTCTAAAATAAATATTCGTATATACATCTATGATACATGTGTACGCCTTCCATTCATATGTGACAAAGTGTGTGGAAAATTTCATAAAATCTTCCAACCGCATTGCAGCAAAATGCCGAAACTATTTAGCAGCTCATAAAAGGAGGACGCAGCTGCAAATGCACCAGCAATGACACAAAGAAAGCGCCAAGAAATTTCCAATAAGGAAAGCATGGCATGAGAGCAGAAATAGTAGAAATGTAATATAATAAACGGAGCGACATAGCAATGTTAACGCCCAAATTTAGTAATACTTTTATGAAGCCATTGAAATACAGTTTGAAAGAGCGAGTCGGTTTTGCAGCACATATGAGAAGTTCTCTTTTGCAATAGCAAGCAGCACGTGAGTTGGAGATAATGCTCAATGGCCGACACATGCCATTGTGGGCATATTTTATAACATTATCCTGGAAGTATGAATATTGCATCCCAGAAAAATATATATGGCTGTGTAAACTGACGTTGGTGAATACCAAAAGCTCCGTCAGGATCGGAAAAGACCTCTCCGAGCCGTTTGATACTAAATGAGGTTCTAGACAAGGCAACTCCCTATCATGCGACTTTTTCAATCTGCTGCTGGAGAAAATAATTCGAGCTGCAGAACTAAATAGACAAGGTACCATCTTCTATAAGAGTGTACAGCTGCTGGCGTATGCCGATGGTATTGATATCATTGGACTCAACAACCGCGCTGTTGGTTTTACTTTCTCCAGAATAAATAAAGAAGCAAAGCAAATGGGTCTGGTGGTGAACGAGAGTAAGACGATATATCCTCTCTGATCAAACAAATTGTCGTCACAAATGCGACTTGGCTCCCAAATTTCGTCTATCTTGGATGGCAGTTTATCACCCTCGAAATCCAACGCAAAAAAACTCTTGCCAACAGGTACTACTCCGGACTGAGTAGGCAATTGTGAAGTAAAGTCCCCTCTCGACGAACAAAGACCCTCATCAGATCATCCCTGTCTTGCTATATGGTGCAGATGCATCTGTTATGACAACATCTGATAAGTCGGCGTTACGAGTTTTCGAGAGAAAGGTTCTGCGGAAGATTTATGGTTCTTTGTTCATTGGCAACGGCGAATATCGCATTCGATGAAACGATGAGCTGTATGAGATATACGACGACATTCACATAGTTTATAGTTTAGCGATTTAAGTGATAGCGGTCACGCGTGCTAGGTCATATCGTTCGAATGAATGAAAATACTCTAACTCTGATGGTATTCGACGCAATACGCAGTGGGGGAAACAGAGGAAGACCTCCACTCCGTTGGAAAGACCAGGTGGCGAAAGAGCTTGCTTCACCTTGAATCTCTTTTCCTTCCTAAGAAGCTGCTGCACATTTATCGCAACTCTATAGTTATCTTTCAAAATTGATTATCTTCAAACTACAAGCTCCTAGTATGCATATTGTTCAGATCGGCACGCTATGGCATATACAAAAGGTTCAAAATTAAGACAGTTAAGCTTTGTTTGTGCGCCTTTATTCTATAATAAAGAAGGTATTTGATGAAGCCTCGGTGCAGCCGAAATAAACAATTTTTATGTTTTCTTTTAACTAAATAATTCATATTTATCGATAGCTTACTTCTACTTACTCCATTGTATTTACATAAGATTAATAATATTTCTAACCAGGAACAAAGGCACGCGTTTTATTCAAAATAAATTATGATCGCCGCTCGGCACTGCTTCAATTTCTACAGCACAACGAAGTATAAAATAAACAACAACAAAATGTTTGTGCAATAAAGTATTCAACAGCAGCTGAAGTGTTGCCACACCTACGAAAGTGAGTGCTGTCTAAGTTTACGTGAAAATATTTTTAATCAAAATTCTCAACATGCTCAAAAAACGCGAGTGCAACACCCACAAGAGAGTGTATACGTCACGCGGACGTGGCATAAGCAAAAGGAGAAATATAAAAATATGAAAAATCCAAATATTCTCCACTTTACACGCACTCAACGAGTGTGAGTGCGAAGAAACGACGGGATGGCAGTGAGCTCAAATGATCAGCAACTGTTTGCATGTTTTTGTTTGTGCATGTGTGCGTGCTGTTGGTGAAAGAAATCGCATTAAGGGCAAAGCGCGAATGCAGCACTGCAAGCCAACAACAATAACAGCATTAAGCAGCAAAGGCAAAACTCTTCTATACGTAACGTGACTCGCAACGGTGCAAATTTAATTCCATCGCCAATGCTAATGCCAAAGCTGTATCACACAGCGGACGGAAGTGCGCACAAAAAATTGTGATAAATAAATTGAAAGCGAAATGAAAAATAGAAATAAAGAAAAATAGATAAGTAAACAAAAAAATGTGATTTTGTAAACGAAAATTTGGGAACGTGAATTGCTTTACACATTTCGACGGAAAAGTCAGAATGAAAGTATTATAAAAAAGAGAGAAGATATTAAATATAACTGTGGTTTATTTATTTGCGTCGCTAGGAGTTTACAATTTTTGGGAAAATTGGTTTTGGAATTTACAGAATTTTTAAAAGTTTGTTGGAACATAGTGGATTTGGCATTATACCGGTTGATCCAAGTAGAGGTACTTTTTCAAAAGTCTTTTATTGACAGATTGCGCGAGAGTCGCGTCAAGTTGTCATGTTATTCTTGCTCAGTTTGACATATGTATAATCAGGGAATTACGCATGAGCAATGTTTACAAATCGTTCAACTTTATTATGAAAATTCACGTTACGTAAAGAATCGGCTTCGCACACTTCGCTCAACTTATGGTTAACATAATCGAGCGTACTATCTTACTCATCTTGAGACCCAACATTCATTATTATATAATATTCGACCGAATAGACCACGCCCAGTACGCAGTGAAGAAAATTTAGCAGCCGTAGCTGAAAGTATACGAGAAGATCGTGGAGAGTCGATTCGGTTCATAACAACTCGGACTGACGTATGGAACGACTTCGCACATTTTACGTCAAGATCTTAAATTGAAAGCATACCAAATACAGCTTGTGCAAGAACTGAAGCCAATCGACTTTCCTAAGCGACATCGTATCACACTATGGGCTCTTGAAAAGTTCCAAGAAGATCCGATTTTTTCGAGCCAAATTTTGTTCAGCGATAAGGTCCACTTCTGGCTCAATGGGTAGGTAAATAAGCAAAATTGTCACATTTGGGACGAAGAGCAACCTGAAGTGATTTAAGAACTGCCACTTTATCCCGAAAAAAAAACGTTTTGGTGTGGTTTGTAGGCCGGTGGAATCATCGGTCCATATTTCTTCAAAAATGGAACGGTATCGCAAAATTAAACCCGACTATTTGATGCCTGAAATTGAAGCGAGTGATCTCGGTGACATTTGGTTTCAGCACATCGCTTCAATCAAGGGTTTTTTGAGAGGCCTCGGTGTGTAGATAATTTGACGCTTTGGGTCGGTAATTGGTTACCAAGTTCGCTTGATATCACACATTTTTTTACACGTTTTCTTCTGGCGATATGATAAATCTAAAGTCTATTCAGACAATCCCACATCGATTCAGGCCTTGAAGCAAAACATCACGTCTGTCATACTCCAGTTACCAGTCGAAAGTAAGGAGGCTCGAAATGGATTATCCCTCATATCTGATTGTAGGCGTATTTTTTGTTAATATTGCTGAAAATTAGATTATTAATTTCTTTGGAATTCGAATGATAATTGGAACGGATTATTTCTCCTCAGTTTAGTTCGTCATGTTAAAATTAAAAGACCTACTGCGGAACAACGTTAGCAAATCGTGTAATTTAGTTATCGAAATAAAGGTTCGTTTCGCGTGACTCACCGCATGTAGTCATGGATCGTTTTCGTATCAATTTTACTTCAGTGCACAATGCGCATTATCAAAGACGACTTATGGTATGAAGACACTACCGCAAGAATACCCGAGAGAGTCTATCTAATATCGCGCGCAACAACTCGAGCTGTGCCCATTCAGGACGATTTTGGTTTGCGAGCTGACTAAATCCAAATCGTACAAGAATTGAAGCCGACCGACCAGTAATCAATGGGCCCATAACGATATGATCACTAAACCCGATTTTCACAAAAAGTTTTGTGCAGCGATAGAACTCATTTTTGGATGAATGGGTTTAGTTGATAAACAAAATTGTCTCAAATGGAGTGTTGGTGATCTAAAACCTATTGTATAGATATCGTTACATTCTCAAACAGTCATAGTTTGGTGTGCTCTGTGGGCCGAAGTAATCATGGGATCATATTTTTTCGAAAAAGAAGCCAGCCATACTATTAAAGTCAATGAGGTATGCTGAAGAGTCATGATTTATGACATTTTTGGTGCCTGAATTGTAGGATGTTGATGTGGGCGAGCTATGGTTTAAACAATAGCGAGCTAAACAATTTATTTATTGAAGCAAGGCTTTTGTCAGCGCGTTATCTTGCGTCTACTCCTGTAGTGTGGCCTCCAAAATCGTGCGCTTTAAAGCCACTGCACTGGCGGTCACTGACCGAAGTGATTTTTAAACATAATGACAAACTCTTAACTACATAATAAAAATAAATTCTTGAGCATAACATTAGACTGTCATTCCCCCAACGGGCTGGCGTTAGAATTTGTCTGCGGTAAGGTATGCCTGTCATAAGAGGCGACTAAAAGCCAATATGCACTATGTCTGTTATTTGGCTTGCTTCGAAATTTCCGCATAGTCTTGTCAGAAATAATGCTTTATACTCAGCTAGAACTGATATTATAGACTTTGAATGATATTCCTTCTGATGAAAAGACATTTGAAGTTCAAGCGACAAATGTTACCAGTCATTGTGTTTGACGGGTGCTCAACTGGTAGTAGCAAAACCTACAAGGCCTCACCTTAATATGGTACTTAAGTCTGGTACTATGGGGAGCAGTTAGCCCTTGGAGTTCGCTCCAATCCGCTCATTGGGTTTGTCTCTTTTGGGAGATTCGTGGTGGAAGTGGTTTAAATATAAAGGCAGAATTGAAAATTCAGTTCAGGGTGGAGCCACACTGCGACCAAGTGCTGGACCCACAGCCCGGCAGACGTTTTAGTTCGGCCTCGAACCCACTCAAGTTGGAACAGGTGTCTCTTTCATCAGACCAATTGGAAACAAATAATAATTGAAAAAAAGCATGTATTATTTAGGGCGCTGATCGATGTGATTTTAAGCACCAACAGGTTAGGCCATCAATGACAGGTACTTACTTAAAGAAAACGACTGTCTTTTGTGTTTTATTGCAAATAAATAATAAAAATAATAACTAAAAAAGACACACTCTATATAAAATAAAAGAATAATTAGAATGCAGTTAACGATAGTTTGAAGTATTACTTGTTTCCGAAAAATGGGGTGTGGTTTTAAAAAAATTCATATCACACGAAAACTAAAACTATGAAGCTTTTCATGTGAAGTTCACAACTTAATTTCTCTCTCTCACTCTCTCCCTTTGCCTTCATCTCTTTCTTTATTTTTTTTCTATTTACTTGCGTTCTTCCTTCTGAATACAGACGAAGTGTCAGCTTATTACTTCATTGAACTTATACGATTGCATTGGTATTTAAATCCTCAAGAATCGCATGGCAATGAAGTCCCCATTTTGATTAATTGCAATATTTTTTTTATCAAAGAAAGCACTAATTTTTGCCGCGTTTAGTATAAAAAATGGTAACAATTTATGAATAATGGCGAAGAAGACACAAAGGCTAGTCACTAAGCCTTCAGAATGGAAAAAATAATATTATGCGCTTGGACGTTGAATATGGTGCTTTTGGCGCTGGATGAATTGTGGCGACATCTGACGGATATGCGATGTTTTTTAATAATCACTAAATGCCAAAAATTTGCTGAATTATTTGAGTGTTTCATATCAATAAATAAATATTTTAAAACTAATAAAAATTTGTATGGATTTATCGGTGCAATTTTGACTGCACATTCGAAACAAAACTTTTCAGATTAAAACCGACACGAAAAGCAAAAAATATCAATAGCAATAACTGCATAAATTCTAACAACAATTAAGAGTACAGAAAATAAAGCAAACCGGTAGTATAGTGAACAAATTATACCAGTTATGTATTAACAACTTCCAAAAATAATTTGGAGTTTGGAAAACTGCTCACAAAACTAGCGCAAATAAATGTTTTTGGATTTGAGTGAGAGAACGAGCTACAATTTGCAGCAAAACAAGAAGAATGAAAGCATGAAATAACATAGCTAGACTGCATGGACTATATATGTTTACATATATCACTGTATGGATTTATGAACGCGGCTGTGATTACTAAACAATATTTGTAACTACTACTGTATTGCTGTACAAACTATACACAAATGTATATATATGCATAAATGTGTGTGTATGTACTTTACGAACACCAACGAGCTTGTTCTTTTTTGTCTTCCATACATTCATTATTCAATTTGTGATATTTATGGCATTTCAGTTTATGTTTTATGACTGTTTCTATGCAGTTGTTCGGCAAACTACTAGTTAATACGCCTGTAAGTATACTAAATAACATGTTGCGAACATTTTCATAAGCCGCGTAAATTATTAGCTGCACTTAATAAGCGTGCCGTGGCGCCACAAACGGAAAGTTTAGTACATGTAAAATTATTTGAAACACAAACTATTAAAATCGTTGCTTATTATTAATGTGCTGTTGGAGCTAACAAGTGAATTGCCACGTTAGTGGTGCTAGTTGCCAAAATATTTGTGGCGTTTGTCGAACATTAAGTAAGTGTGTGCCTGAAAGTTTACCAAAAAAATGCACAAAGCGCTTGCTTAGCATACATGTGGCATATGCGCCTAAAAGTGGGCAAAGCAAACTTTGCAACGTGCAGCGGTGCTAGTCTACATAATATACTAAATATTCTAGTACTACCTGCAAGTTAGCGGCAGCAAACTATTTTCTAACAAAGCGAAGGCAGTTAAACAGGCTTGTGTACTACACACATAGCACACAGTTGCCACCACCACACTTAACAAGCCTAATCCTAAAGGTTTTAGTGTTATTATCGAAACGCTTTCTCACCTCTAAATCCGTTTTAGCTGGCGGAAAATCGAAATTATCTTCACTCGTTACGGTCTACTGCCTTGCGCCTGCCGCAATTTTATTTAATGTTGCATACTTTTCAGCGCCACCATGTAAATTGCTTGTTAGGCCTACTTAACAAGCATTCGCTAGCTAAACGGACGTTTATGCAAACACACAGTTGCCAGCACAAATATATTTAGGTAGACTTTTGAAAATCCACTGCATTTTCTACATTTTCTTCATTTCATTAGTCCTCCATTTTGTCTTTGCTGCAGTCGCAAGCAAAAGACAAAGTTGTATTGACATGCAAAGAACAGCTAATATTAAATCACACTACCTCTTACAACTGACAGTTGCTAACGTTAGTGATTTGCATAGTTACCGTTACGCTGTGCGGCTATCTTGTAGATAATGAAACAGTTGTATAAGGAAAGGTTTGATAATTGCAAGGCAGGTATTAAGTGTGTGGGTAAATGTGTGTTTAGAATTGCTAACTATTAATACATAGGCCATATGACCATTTCTGCAGTGCCAGTTCGAGTAATCCCGACGGTAATTTATGTTAATGTTGCAATATATGGCAAGTATACATAATCACAACGAGGGTAATAGAGGTGCCTTTAAAGTATTAACACTTTGCCAGAAATATAAAGTACACTACAGATACGGCCTGAAGATATATTTATTTTTATACAATCGATTTAGTAAAGTTTTAGCTGCATAAGTCTATTAGTATTACTTGCCAAAGCTGTTTGTTTATGATATGAACGGTTTGCCTGGCGATTTGTATCATGAAAAAAATTAACAACGAAATTTCTTGAAATTTTCTGTTTCTAATGGAACAATGGCCATGGATACGCAAAAAATTTTGCAGAAGTGTTTACTTTGTCACGAACAGAAGTGTTTGAGTGGCACTTAGCCTTTAGTGAAGGACCTGAAGTTAACGAAACTTGTCTCATGCGAGTTGTCCAAACACCTCTGTTAATGAAGATAATATCGAAAACTTTAAAGATACAGCGCATGATAATCTTCGTGTTGACATCCAAGAGATAGCAGAGGATCTTAAAAAATCTTTTGAATGGACTCAGCTTTTTTTTTGGTTAATGTTTTCGTTAATGATTTGGTTATTGCTGTAGTTAATGTTCTGGTTAATGTTTTGGGTATGAAGTTGACACTGACCAACACCTACCAAAACATCAGAATATTTGAAAAAACGACGTCGAGTAGAGGTCACCAAATAAATTTGTATTAAAATATTTGAAAATGTAGTTTTTTCTTAATCAGTCCGGGTCAAATGTGATCAGATGGTAAAACTTAAAGCTTATAAAACACTATAACAAATTCTGGAATTTCGTGGAAACAAAGATGTATTTAAAAGGCTAAGTAACAAGTAAGCAAAAGCTAAGTTCAGATACATAAGGCCTATTAGTTAAATGACGTTTAGGGCGAGTTTTAAACCGATTTTATACATTTTATACACAAATGTGCACCGTTATAACTAAAACACGGTCTTTTAATTTTATAAAGATAACTCACATATTGGCTGACGTACGCAGTCTAAAGTCACTCGGAAGTTCGAATTTCTTTATATTAGATATTTGTGGGCTCAAAAAGTATTGACTCCATTCAACCCATTTGTAGCACACGGATATACTACTATCAAGAAACGATAATCCTCACAAATTGGTCAATATTTTCGAACAAAAGTCAACTATAGGCACAGGCGTCCAAATATTCGGTATCTAGAGGCTTGAATAGTTTTTGTTGGATTTGGATAATTTTTGGCCATAAAGTGGCAACCTCTAAAGTCATTATTCGTGCAGACTTTCATCCGGTTAATCAGATGGATTTTAACATTGCATTATATGGCAAGTAGGCGTGGCTGAAGACCGGTTTCGCACATTTTCGCACTGTAACATAGAAATGTCAGAGGAATGCTGCATGCCAAATTTGGTCGGGTGGGTCTCGAGATATGTGTTTTTACCTAAAAACGGGCGCTGCCATGACCATCGTCCAATTTTCACCCCGGCTCGGTTAAAGACCTCTCACACCATCTCGGAGGTAAAATTTTATGTCTCTGGCGTATTTAGTTATTAATTCTTTGCGCTTCTAGTAGTTCTTAAAAGTACTGTTAAATGGCGAGTGGACAGAGTTATCGTCCCATTTTAAGCATATACACACTGTCATAGGGCTCCTCATAATATTTGCGCTTAGTGAATTAGGTTGTTGTGGCTTAAGTGGTGTAAGGGATATATAAATTAAACTTAATAGAAGGCGAGGTCATGCCCACTTTTTCAAAAATTACAACTGCATCTGGGTGATTAGTTAAGGTAGAAAAACACTGCATAAGTAGTGCTTTCAGAAGATACTCTCGCTTCATTATAATTATCTCGGCTCTTCTTTCTTGACTTTCCTATTTGTCTTTAAACTTTCATTCCTTCAAGTAAATAGTCAATCTGGGCGCTGGAATGGAAATATATAGCATTAACTGATGATGCTCTGAACATTGTATGAGTACATCAGTATTTGCAGAGAACTTGAATGTAACTGCTAAAAGATAAACTTTCGACTCGGAGCTCAGCCTTAATGCCTTTGTTGACCTAGCTCATAGTATGCTAGCAATTCGGATGCGGAGATCCTTGGAACTGTTTATAGCGGCAACTGACAGTTTCATATTGTCTAATTCATGGCAACACCTTACACTGGCGGACTGCAGACTTCGCCCTGCTGCAGCAAAGGCTATCATGAGCAACGCCTTTTTCATTGGTTGTTCATTGAAAGGAATACTGTGGCTGCCACACGAAATATGTTCTTTTTTGACAAGTTGATAATTGCCGCGCATTAGAGTAATATGGTAAGCGCTTTCCGGACAATATCAACCGACGCTGAGTACGTATTAGCCAGTATGCCACCCATTGATACTCAGGGAGACGAACTCAGCTATCGGCGCCTAATAGTATCGGCAAAGACAGAGGAGAGGAACAAGAGCATCAAAATGTGGCAGCAGCAGTGGCAATCATCATCAAAGGACGACAAGGGAACCTGGATTTCCATTATAAACAAAAAAAAAAATTAAACAATCATCCCATAAAAAATCGCCACATTTCACAGAGTGTTGGATGACTTAAATTTGAAATTATTTTATTTTATAGTGTCAAATAAGCAGGAACTTGAAGCTAAAGTTATTTTGTTATTTCATTCAATTGGGAAATTCTGTACGAGTATGAAAGACAGTTTTTTTTTATCTTACACCGCAATTTTAAATTCATGTTTTATTATTTTCAATAATTTTTCTCGTCTCAAACCCCTTCTCAAACGGAAATGGAGTAGTTGACTTTTGAAGACTTAAAGAAGGTCAACATTAATTTCCTAGCAAAATTTTTACTCCATTAACTCTTCCTTAAATTTGTTCGAACTTATTTATAATTCTTTTCCTTTCCGTTTTCCTTCTACCTGTTTGTTTTGAACTTTTGTTGATGAAAAAGAAACTAAACAGCAAACAAATACAACTCACTTGACAAAAGTTTTTCTACTTAGAAACTGAAACCCAAGGAATTAACACTCAATTTATACAAACCGTGAAGCCTACTAACTACCTATCTATACATGTACACAGGCATGCCAGAGTGTATGTGTGGATATTAGCCGCGTAAGAAACCTACACCGCGTTACCCAAACATTTAAGCATTTAAAACACAAATACATATTTATTGCAGTGAATATATGTTTGTCTGCTCTTTCCATATCTACACACACACAGACTAATAAATATACGCCTTCACGCATATCCGCTTTTGACAGCATCACACTTGAAAAGTTTTACACAAACTGTAGTTTCGGTTAAGGCTGATTAGCTATTTGTGGGGCTTGAGCATGGCTGCAATGGCGGCAGAGATGCAGAAGAGTGTGAAGTCGGCGGCAGAAATCGTTTACTGGCTTAGGCAAGCGAATTGGGTTAAGAGTTCATCTATATATATGCATGTATGTATATATGTATAGTATAGAATGTTTATTTCCGCAACGTTGTTGTTGTCGTTATTGTTGCTATTAGTTGCTTGTTGGTTTTTGGTAACGATCTAAGTTGATTAGGCGTTCGGTTTGGACTACCCGAAAAACTTTATCCTTAAACGATTTACAGTTTGTAAAATAAACTAAATCAAGTGCTAAGACGCGCCAGCGGGTGTGGTGCGGCATGTGGGAACTTACGTTCAGGCATGTGTGTGTGTGTGTAAACATTTGTAGGTTTGATAAGAACTTTGAGCAGCAGTACACATATTTGGAGTATATATGTACATAAGTTTGCAATGAAAGCATGTAATTAACTGTCTCACAAATGCCGTTAAGTAACGGAAACCATATATTGAAATAAATACAATATTAGTTTGAGTATGCATATTTTAGAGCGCTATAGGAATGGAGAGAGGAAAATGTTCATAGCAGTTTTGCTGAAGCATAAATCTTGCTAAGCAGATTGTGGGTTTTGTGACATATACATTTTGATGCCGATTGGCGACGTTTAAGGAGGAGGGCTTCGAGTTCAGTTTACCATCATGGTGATCAGATCTTTTGTATGATTTCCTTTAATATTTTTCTAATTTGGACTATTAAAGTGTACAAGTTTTGATTTCAGTTGGAGATATTTGGGATCATTTGATCCAGTTCAGGTAATAATGTGATTTACAGTGATTTTGCGACTGATTGGGAGACGTTTGGGATCAGGGCATCAAGCTTAGATTGTAATTTGATTTACAGTCATTTTGTGACTTTGATGTTATAAGCTGCTCTTGCTAATTTTGAGGCGCTAAAGCCGGAATGATAGTAAAAATTTCCCACCACGCAGAATTGTTTGTGTTATGGTCGAGGAGTGTAGGGGTCAAATCAACCAATATTAAAAAAAAAAATGATAAAATTACAAAAAAGCTGTTAGTGATGGATTTTTGAACTCAAATTCGTAGTTCAGACACCTCAAATACCGCACAGACTTCTTAGTACATTAGTCACAAATTTTTTCTTCAGATTTCTTGAGTAGTGTTTTCATATACCGAAATGGAAATTTGGTATAATTTCATTTAGTTTTTGCTGATTTGCAAGTCACATAAATTTTAATTCGCATTGGAGAAGTTTGCGGAAAGTGATCAAATATCGAATCATTCTGGCCGAATTGCGATGGTTTGAACGCTTTTAAGTATAATATATACTCCTTCTGCTGGGGACTGGTAATGCAAATCAACTTTTTTGTTACTTTTGTAAAGTAAACTGATCTTGGGACTATTGGGTCCTGGCTAAACTATCCTTTTCAATCAAAAAAGAAATAAATGGAAGTAAGAATACAGTATTAAATTTTTTAAGAGCCACCCTAATAAATTGAATAATTTTTTTAAATAATTTGTTTGTGTGTTAATTTCAGCCTGCGTTTCTCATATAGCGGTAAAATATTTCGGATTTCAGAATTTCGAAACTTTGGACGAATTCTTGTCTGTCACTCACTTAACTATTTATTAGCAGATTTTAATTTGAAATTAATGTGCAAACTTTTTGTATAAAATTTAATGAAATATGTAAATGGAATTCTTTCTTCTTGGTTTGTTTTTGAACGCCTAACTATCTAACCATCGTAGGAGCAGAAGACAAGTTGACAAGTTGAGGGTGTAAGATATGGAGATAGCTGCTACTTTCTGCTAGCAGTGAATAGCTTTTTCCATATGACGAAACAGCTGTTTAGATCGTGTGTTTTTTACTTCGCTCTATGTGAGAGTAACTAACTTTTTCCTCTTTCCGGCGGCCTAACACATAGATGGCGGTGCTAGGATTAAATACATATGATATTTAGATAACCCTATCCTTGTATAATATAATAATCTCCAAAACATCGATTTATCGCATTTTGACCGAACATTTGGGCTTACGAAAGGTGTGTGCACGGTTTGTTCCGCACAAATTGACTGACGAGCAAAAATTACTCAAAATCCAACATTGGAAGACTGATTATTTGACCAAAATCACATTTTAACCATTAACCACTCCCCGTATTCACCTGATGTGGCACCGTGCGACTTCTTCCTTTTCGGAAAAATGCATTTGCCCATGAAAGGAAAGCATTATGCAGACTCAGAGGCCATTTCAGTCCTGTTTACTTTGGAACGCACTTTGTATAATTTTAAAAGATGCAACTTTTGCTATTGTAGACGAATAAAAAGGAATTTCGTGTGTTAATAAAGCATTATTCTCTGCAGCCAAGGGTTAGATTGATCAAGATTACTTGGACTTTGAACCAAGGAAAATAAACGTTGAAAAGAAGTTTCCTATATTTAAATGAGGCAAAAGGAGGCAAAATGAGCATCGAGGACGGTGAATGCAGTGAACGACCTAAAGAGGCAGTTACCGACGAAAACGTCAAAAAAAAATGTCCACAAAATAATTTTTGGAAAACCGTCAAGTGACTTTGTTCGAGAAAGCAGGCAACCGAACGTGTATATTCACGAATATTTGTGTATGAGAAAGCTTTTTACAAAGTGGGTGTGCGAGCTCACTTTTAACGAAAAATACCGACAATTTGACAAATCGCAGTACTGCTTGGAGCTGCTAAAGCATAATAAACCCGACTTTATGTGTCGATATGTGACAATGGATGAATCATGGCTCTATCATTTCACTCCGAAGTCCAATCGACAGACATCCGATGGACTGAACTTGATGAAACCGCTCCAAAGCGTGGGAAAACGCAACAGTCGGCTAGCAAGTTTATGGTGTTTGTATTTTGAGATGCGTGTGGAACAGTTTTTTCTGACTACCTAGTACGATGTAATCTCTATCTGTGGTAATAAATTTGTTGCAATGGTTCTCTGACATTTCGTTATCGTTTCGATAGTGTGAAGCTTAGAAGCTTTTGGCTTCATTTACAGCTTCCTATTTTAGTGAAGTATTTTTTTAAGTGAACCACTTTTTGAGCCTTAGAGAGAGGAGAACAGTTTATAGCTTATTTCCTGCAATATATCGGGCATATAAAAATCTTGTATGCTTTTTATGTTATTTTAAATTTAAAGTGTAAAATACAATTTTCAAACCAGGCGCTACAGATTTTGTTTTTCTATGCTATGGAGAGCTGTCAATGGTTTGTATACGTTAGATCGAAAATAATTACTCTTGGGGAATATTTTCGGACAGGTCCAGAAAACAAAATGGCTTTGTAGAAACCTTTGAGATGGAACAAGATATTTTAAAGGACAGAACAAGGGAATAGTATTTTGAAAGATGAAAGTGACTGAGGAAAAATTTGAATATACCTTCGCCATTTACTTACTAGTAGTTCTATGATATATTATATTAGATATTCACGTTGGCGATGTAAGAGACTCTGAGTTTCTGTACAAGTTGAGTATGTACAAGCTCTCTTCTTCTTCTTCTTAATTGGAGTAGACACCGCTTACGCGATTATAGCCGAGTTAACAACAGCGCGCCAATCATTTCTTTTTTTCGCTACGTGGCCCCAATTGGATATTCCAAGCGAAGCCAGGTCCTTCTCCACTTGGTCCTTCCAACGGAGTAGAGGTCTTCCTCTGCTTCCCCCGACGGGTACTGCGTCCAATACTTTCAGAGCTGGAGTGTTTTCGTGCATCAAAATGACCTAGCCAGCGTAGCCGCTGTCTTTTAATTCGCTGAACTATGTCAAAGGTATTTCTAAGCAACCGCTTCTTAGCGCACGTTTTAACAAGCACTCTCTCGGCTCTACTGAGATTAACTTCTTCTTAGCTTCTTTTCAATATATGTATGTATGTCATCTCTCGGCTTTTGAGAAATAAAAGCACTCATTTCACTTACCTTCATAAACCGTTAATGTAGCATCAGCTGATACTGCATCACCAACGCCGTTTTCAGCAACACATTCGTAAGGCGCATCATCTCGGCCGGCACGTACGGGTTCTATGCGTAGTATGGATATACCGCCGGGTTGTTCTAGAACCGTATAACGCGATTGCGTGCCTGAAAAAGAGGTATTGCAATTGAGTGTTGGAGCTTTTATTATACATTTTTTTTTTAAGAAAAATATTATTCTTTTATTTTTGAAAGAACTTTTTTTAATAAAATTCTGGTTAAAATTTCACAACAGATTTATATATAACTGCTTCGAAAATATTACTTCCGAAGCTGAATTTGAGGTTTCCATGCAGTTTGGATTTTGGAGTTTGTGTAGTACTTAGTCCTAATAAAACTAAAAATCCAGACCAAAAAATTGCATGAAAAATGTATTTTAGAATATCAGCTTCAGCGAGGAGTTTTTGATAAGTTTGTTAGTGTTTAAACAAGAGGAGAGTAACTCATATATCAGTTACCGTTAGAATAGATAATATTTTTTTAACCCCTCGATGAAGTTTATACAATTTCTCAAATGTGGTAACACTTTTGAGATTTTTGCAGAGAAATATAATATGTGACCTGGTCTACGAAAAGGGAGCTAACGTGCGAAAACTAGTTTTCTGGGAAAAGCTGTTAAAAATAATCGTCAGTTTCTCGTTATCTCATTAATTGTTCTCCTTTTTTTGACACCTAAGCCCCCTTTCCGTAGACCAGGTCACATATTTCTATAATTTTATATCCTACACTGCGTGGGTACTACAAGTATTTAGAGCAACTTAATATTTTTTAATGTCCAAAAAAAGTTGTCTACTCACCGGATAATTTCTTCGAACTCTTGCGCCAAACAATCGATGGTGGTGGATCGCCACGAGCAGCACAGTAGAAACTTGCCACACCGCCCACGCGTACACCCTGGTTTTGAGGCTTCTTGATGATCTCCGGTGGATCTGCGGAAGAGAAAGAGAGTGAAATCAAAATTAATAATATTCAGTAGATAAAAATCAAGCAGAAGATCGATGAGAAAAACGATGGGCGAACCGATGACACAACTTCCAAAAAGCTAAAATCAGCGACTAAATTTCCTAGGAACCGCTTGCAACGAAAACAGCCCGATGCTACCTCGTAGTGCACAGCATTTTCTGAAAATATCTCAGTATCGATGCATTCGAACTGTAAAAGACAGGTATAAATGGAAAAAATTCATTCCATTTCTAATTCCACAAAAACCCTATCAACAACGCGTACACATGAGCAACTTTAAGCTGCAAAAAATGCTGAATTTCGCTCCACAAATACGCCAGCGAGAGTCCTGCAGTGCTGGAAAAGAGCACGTAATAAGCTTTACCGCTAAGTCTCTAAACAAATCAAAGCATTGTTTGTGTGATTGTATTTATGTTCATGTGTACTTTGTGTGTGTGTCTGCTAGGTGCACCTAAGTGAGCATAACATATACATATGTATGTATGTGTATAACAAAGAGTTCAGTAAAAAGGACAGTGAAATATTTAAAAAAAAAAATTGAAATTTTTTAGAATAACACGGTATATGATTTTATGTGTGTGTGTGTAAAAATGTATAAATTGCATATTCACTTTTTATAGTACTAGTATTAGAAAATTTTTATTTATTATTGATATAGCGCTGTATATAGATTTATGTTTTGCAGTACGAGTTGCTGTATTGTGCAATTTGACATTGCGCCAAAAAATTATTTTAATTTGATATTAAGTTAAGTTTTTTTATGTTACATAATGTACAGTTTTTTATGTTACGTTACGTTACGTTAAGTTTTTTTTAGTTACGTTAACTTTAGTTTTTTCATGTTACGTTGCGTAAGTTTTTTATGTTACGTGAAGTATTTTGATGTTATGTTACGTTACGTTAAAAATTTTATGTTTAGTTACGTTCAGCTTTTTATGTTAAGTTTAGTTAAGCTTTTTATGTTAAGTTTAGTTAAGTTTTTTATGTTACGTCACGTTAAGTTTGTTGATAAGTTACTTTATGTTAAGTTATTTTATGTAATATTACTTTTTGTGATAATTTTTTATGAAATATACATAGATAACATAAATACAAGTATACTAGGACATTTAGATTTTATTATTATTTTGTATTTTTATTTTATATGTTTAATTATTCGCATCATATTCTATTTAGCAATTTCAAATTGTGCGATTTTTTATTTTTTTTTTTGCTAAGTTAAGTTAAGTGCTTTCTTACGTTACGTTTAATTAAGATACGTTAGGAGTTCTCTTACGTCACGTAAAGTTAAGTTACGTTACGTATGTTCTTCCGTTGCGTAAAGTTATTTTATTTTCTACTTTTACTTTTTCCACTAAATTAAACCTATTTTAATTATTGTGGCATGTTTTCTAAGAACCATGTTATGTTAAGCTATTTGAAGTCGTCTGATGTTGACTAATTACTTATGTTTACAATATTATGATATTTTAAGCAATGCAATGTTAAATGCGGTTATTATAAGCTGCATTTCTCAAACTATGTCACGCTATGTTTAATATGTTAGGCGATTACATAAAACTTAATACCCATTTTTTGTAACAAAATAACAGCAGAAGCTTCAATATAGTAAGAATAAGCAATAATTTTTAAAATCCATCACTCTTTTTTCAATTTCTTCTACTATCAACTTGGCTGCGACACCGGCCCCTAAATTCATGCTTCTATTGTGAATTTTTTTGTAAACCGTTGGACAGCCGACAGTTTAGATATTCGAGATAGGCAAAATTATACATACAGTCAAAAATATAAATAGGTACCAAGTATAGTAAGCATCATTGGCGCCTACTTCTGACTGTTTGTTGTGCGAAGATGCGCACAAATCACGGAATGCAAAGAAACAGTGGGAAAGTGTGCTAAAATGAGTTTGTATGCAATATTTAGGAATTTTATGCTTATGTGCATACATTTGTAAGTACGAGTATATAAGCTTATTCCAGGCATAACATTTCCGTACATATATATTTCCACTTTTTTCAGGTCTTCCCAGTTCGCTTTTTTCGCTTTTTTTGAATTTATTTATATTATTTTTATTTACTTTTAAATTTTTTTTGTCCTTCGTTTTTCGTATTATTTTTTTTCTCCTTTCAGTTTTGGTTTTTTAATTTCATTGCAAACGCATTGTCGTGTGCCATTTATAGCACATCCTGTTGTAAAATGCGTGTTGCGCTGACATATCCTGACTTCCACACAAACGCATGCACAATTATTTATTTATTATTATTATTGTTTTATCTTTAGCTGTTTGTTATTGCTTTTTCATAACAGTTTTTTTCGATTCACACCATTTCATTAAAATTATATGTAATATTTAATGGAGTTCTGTTGTAGTATTGCAAGCGACAGTTGGTGTTGTTGTTGCTTTTTCATTTAGTTTAAGCACGTGAAATGCAAAATTAATTTTTCATGAACAAATATTTATAGTGGTAGTGAGAGTGAAAATGCTTTTTGTATTTATATTGATGTGCTGGTCAATGGTGGCTGCACGCAGGCAACCACACACGCATGTCAGTTGTATGCATGTGTATTTAAAGTGTCGAAATAAAGATGTGCAGGAAGTAGTGTGTGGTGGGAAAGTGAAATGATGCTATAGCATTAAAATTACTGATGTATAAATATAAAAAAGATACAATGTGAAATTTTAATTAAAAGTGGTAAATATTTTTCAAAGTGCAGAACCATAAATATGCCTATACATAATTGCAGCAGAAATTTCTTGAGCCTTAGCAAACAGCAACTACAAAATTATAAGCTATTTTTCTGCTTTACTACCATACTACTTTTTTAGGAATCGAAGTCAAAATTTTCCTCAAGAAAATTCGAACCCAAAGCTCTTAACAGGAACTAACAGTAAATTTTTTATTACTTTTTCAAAGTCTAAAGCTAAATATGCTTCTACAAAATTCTACCAGAAAGTTGTAAACAGGGACCTTAATAATATGCTAAATTTTTCAATGAGCGGAATATTAAATAAAGCTCTACAAAATTCGACCAGAAAACTCTTAACAGCAAATAAAGAGTAACCCCGATAACATACTATATTTTTTAGGAATAGGAACCCTAAATAAGCCTATACAAAATTCTACCAGAAAGTTCTTATTAGGAAATAAACAGTAACCCTAACAATATACAATATTTTTTAAGACGTGGAACCTTAAATAAGCCTATAAAAAGTTCTAACAAAAAGTTCTTAACAGAAAATAAATAGTAACTCTAATAGTATGCTATATTTTGCAAGAAGTGGAACTTAAAAAGGTCTCTACAGAATTCTATCAGAAAGTTCTAAACAGAAAATAAACAGTAACCCTAATAATATGCTACATTTCACTGATAAAAAATACTGCAACTCTAAGAAGATGTAATATTTTTAAAGAGAAAAACCTTTAATATGCCAAAGTATACAATTTTTTTTATAGAGTTTAAGGCTCTACTCTAAGTATAAAGTTTTTATCAAATTATGAATCACCCGATATACATATTTGTTATCTCTAAACAATGTAAACATTCTTTTAAGAGCCGTATATTTATAAGACCTTTTTGTATTTAAATAATGCAACTTTATTAAAGAGTAGATTCTTAAGCATGGCTGCAGTAGAATTCACCAGAAAGCTATTACCATGAACCCTAAAATTATACAATAGTTTAATCCATTATTATTGTTACCCGAACGAAAATTGAAGTATACCTTTAAGCGCCATCAATTTTTAAGACTCTCTTACAACTTCTATTTAACTAAGCTCACTAAAAACCACCTATACAACCACAAAACTGCAAATCTAAAAAGTAAATTTCAAGAACGCCATTTACATAACACTTCTTCGCTTCCATCAAATATTAAAGTATACCTTTAAGCGCCGTAAATTTTTAAAACTTTCTTATATTTAAATAATATAATTTTATTAAAGCGATAAATCCTTAAATATGGCGGTAATAGCATTCGCCAGATAGTTATTATCACGAACCCTAAAATTATGCGATATTTTTCAGCTAATAGTATTATTGTCTCAAAATTGTAGCATACCTTTAAATGTCATCTGTTTTTAAGACTTTCTTGCAATTTGTAATTTAACTCATACTAGTTCAACGAAAATTATGCATAAAAAATTTCCGCTTCTATCAAAACCTAAAGCATACCTTTAAGCGAAGTTAATTTTTAAGACTCTCTTGCAAATTTTTCTTCAAGTAAGCTCACTAAAAACCACCTACACAACCACAAACTACAAATCAACAAAGTAAATTTCGAGAACGCCATTTATATAACACAATTCATTTCATTATCGCGCTAACAAATCGCCACAATAACTCAAAACTTACGTGTTAGATATTGTATATATGGAAAATCCGAAAAATTCGCATCTGCAACACACAGGAACATTATAATTTCATTTGTTGGGAAATTATTTTGTTTTGTTTTGTTTTGTTATGGTTTTAAGTTAATTTAAATCATATTATTTTTAATTTGTAAACTAATTTATTGTATATACAGAGCTATTTATGTGTATGCTATTGTTTTTAATTTGATTATATTTGTTGTTGCACTGCACTTTTACACAATGAATGTCAATGCAATTATATATAAGTGGATATTTTGCTATTTGCAGCGTTTTATTCTTTTGTTTTTGATTTGCATCACATTAAATTAGTAAATTAGTTTTATTCATATTTTAATTAGCATTCTGTCTGCTTGGTTTAATGTTTACCTTTGCTTATTATATATTAATAATATGAAGCATATGCTTTTGTTTTCTAAATATTAAAGCAATTTACGACACACATATTGTTCTGAGTTTAATTTAAAAATTTCATTAAAAAGTAATCATATAATTGCTAATTAGTTTACTTTTGCTGCTGGAATAACTTTTTGGGTAGCATAGTTTTAAGCGCAAATTGAAATTATTTTTTAGTGTTCATAAATTACACTCTTAGTGGTCAAGCATAGCTCAAGGCTGCTGGAAGCTTACTCGCATAATTATGGTACTCTTTTCTATTCGTATATTTTATATTTATAATTTTAGGAAACAATACAACATACTATATAAGTCCTATGATAATATACTACAATATATTATGTAATTAGAGCCCAACTTATGCTAAGTTATGTCAGATACTAAAATAAATATCGTCGTCTAAAATGCAAGACAATGTATTATCAAAAAAAAAAATCGAAAATCGCTGTCAGATACAATAACCAAGATATAACCAATATATAACTATTAAAACGTTTTTCCTTCACCAGCAAAGCTATGAAAAGTGGTATTGCGTTATTTTGCATTTTAGGTGACGATATATAGTTATATTGGTTGTAAAGTAAAATATCTATATGCGAGGTATGCTGTACTAAGTTCTCGGGTGAAAGCTCCTAATGTTAACAACCAGCAGCAGAGGTTTGGGCAGACATGCTTAAAAACGAAAACCGGCGTAAGGTATTGGCCCGAGTGCAGCGCATGACTGCAGCAACTTAGCGAACTATGTCAGTATATGCAATATTAGTCATAAGTGGTAGTGCCGCTATTGACCTTCTGTCGTTCGAAAGGAAAAAGCTGTGAGAGCTAAAGAAAACAGAGGAAAATAATAAAAACGCAATTGACCAAATAAAGAGTGACACGATACTCGCATGGCAACGAAGATGGGAGAATTAGAGTAGCGGCAGATGGACGGCCAGACCTTTAAGAGATTCGGCTTAATAAGTGTGGAGAATTTAATTGGTGTCATGCTGGAGAGTGAAACAAATTTTGGGATTGTTCAAAAGTACGCAGCAATTTTGCAACATTGAAAAAATTTTTGACAAGTCCTTTTGATCATTACTCCTTTTCATCTAAACTAATCATGATTGTTGTGGGTTTTGGATTTAGTGTATTTTTAAGCTAAAAAATTTTACTCCTTAATCATTTTCGGAGGTCTTCCTGGACAGCGACGATAGGATATGTGAACTCAAAAGTTTTCCAAATTAATCGCCGATTAATCTACTATTTACTGTCCTTGTTGAATCGCAGACGTCCGCACAAGAACCCACGGCTTGACAGATATTTTACTATTAGCTGCTCTTTTACGGTCATCCATTCTATAAATGTTTCGCATATACACCAGCTCTAAACAATCCGACAAAATACTGTACTTGTGGAATCATCAATAATTTCGTACTTTTTTATATCCACAAAAAACTTTTCGCATTAAAGTGTACATTGCGAGCAACCAGAATTGTTTCTGGTTTTCGACTATTCAATATTTAACACCCACTAAACCTTTCTGCATTTTTTATTTTCTTTGCATTCATTTTTAATAACTCTCTTTTTATAAGCATTTGTTTTATCCCCATAAAAGCATGCAGTTTTTTCCGTTTATACGAAGTCACGAGGAAAACGAAATCTACGAGTGCCGGCAATTAACGAATTAAGCCATAAAAACTTTGTCTTACATAATAAGCAGCTTAGTTTCGGTGTATATTATATGGATAATGTTGTCGCTTGATTTAATTGTAGAAAAATGCAATAAAATCCATAATGACCACAAGTGATTGTTAACAGGCATCAATAGAAATTTATAGAATTACTTCTTTATGGCATATACATTTTTTCAAGTGTGGTCGGAATATTGATAAACAGAACTTTTCGAGAGAAAATAATAATCAACAAGTCCTTAAGTATCTCATTATTCCCTCTTGAAAGATTCTAGTTCGGAATTGTAGAAAATAAAAAAAAAATCGCTGAAAGAAACTTTTTACAAAAACCCTAACTTTTTTGAAAATATGTAAATGGACAATACTCCAGGCAGAAGAATATTTTAGAACTAATATTTGTGACATTAAAATAAGTTTTTTTTTTCAATTTAATACAAGTAATATTCAAAAAAATAAGCAATTGTCGTAATTCCACAAAATTGCGATATATGGATAAAACTATATGTTATCGGGAATAGGTACATATATTTCCAAACAGGTGGCCACTCTTCTCAGAAAGCGAAGAATTTTTTTCAAACTGTTAAGTTAAATACGAATGCTTTAATAGTTATGAATTTTACCTTAATTTAATCAGTTTTGAATAAATAAAAAATAGGTGGCAACTCTTGCAAAGTATGCAATTTTTTTAAGTTTTGCTTTTTCACACTCTTTAAGTTTATATACATATTGGAATACTTCCCGAGTTTTAACAATTTTAAAGAATTAAAGTTTCTTAAAAGGATGCCACCTTTTTCAGAAAGGAGAAAATATTTTTTTTTCAAAGAGTTTAGTTTAACACACACGCATGCTTTAGGAGTTATGAACTTTTTCTCAATTGGTTTTAATAAATTTGATAAACTAAAAACAGTTGGCAACCCTTTCTAAATATTATTTTTTATTTTGGTTTTTAAGATTGAGACACGTTTTAAGTTACTCATACTTCCCGAATTTCAACAATTTAACGTATTAAAATTTCTAAGCAAGTGGCAACCTTTTTCAACAAAAAACTTCGTTAAACTTATTTAATTGTATGACAGTATTGAAACAAATTTTTTTTTTTGTTTTTAATATCAATTTCTCGAAAACTGTAGAGCACTAACATGTGGCAACACTGCTATATAAAAATAAAAAAAATATTTTTTCAAAACTCACTAATTTTTGGTGGTTTCATCAAATTTTATAATTTAAAGGTTTCTATCGGCTCTATAGGTTTGTCGGTTTTTGATAGCTTTAGCTCACGCGCTTTCTCTTGTATGTATGTATATTTCACACTGTTTTCTTTAAAAGACCTCCAAAATGTGTCCCCTTAAATTGGCTTAAGCAAGCAACAGCGAAAAACGCAGGTCATGCAAAGCACATAGCACACCGTTAATGTGTTATACAACACATTCACACAAAGAAATTTGCATATGCCGCACACATTCATATACACACATATAGGCAGGTTGCACATTTGGGTATATACTGTGTATCTACTGCCGCCAATATCACCAACATTTACGCAATCAAGCGCTGTATTGATTGTAATCGAACGGCGTTTACAGCAAATACGGATCTCTGTTCTCCGCTCTCCGTCTCATGGCGCCTTTTTATTTTGCGCGTTCGAAATTCGCGAATGTTTTATTTTTTCCCCCGATTTTTATTTTATCAATTTCTTCCTTCCTTTGCGTTTAACGCCACAACTTTGTCAGCATCTTGTATTTGTATTTGCTGTTATGTTGAGTTTTCGTGATTTTCGTCGCATTTCATTTGCTTTATTTGCCATTGTCTGTGCAATTTTAAACGCTTTGTCGCCAACAACGTTGAAAATCGTTGCGAGGTTACACGTACCAAGGGAAAATGCGAGAACTCAGACGTGGGAGGCATAAAAAATATATAAAGAGAAAATAAAAGGAGAACCCACGATTTCGTATAATTTAAATTGAAACTGGCATCAGTTCGAAAAATTCGTGTTTTTGCAACAAAGCTGATGGTTTCAGCGTGCTGTACTGTCTGTCTGAGAATTTTGGGTAAAAAAAAAAAACAAATAAATGGTGTTGCCTATGACAGTTGAGCAGCTACAAAGATATTCATTTGGGTTTCTAGCATTTTGGGGGTGTAAAAAAAATTAAAATAAAAATGTAAAAAAAATTTAAAAAAGTAAAAAAAAATAAAAAATAAAAAAATTAAAAAATATTAAAAAAATGTAAAGAAATAGATATTTAAAAAATTAAAAAAAAATATTTAAAAACATATCTAAAAATACGAAAAACATCTACAAGCAAAAAGTAAAAAAAAGGAACAAAAGGCAACGCTGCAAAGCACTATCAGCTAAATACGCTTTGTTTCGTTCATTTCAAATATTTAAAGTAAATTTACGTTCTTCCTTTGTGTCAACTGAAATGTGATTTCTTTATTTGCGCTTCAATCAGCGGCGCACTCTTTCACATGCAGCAATACTCGCAACATTTGCGCGCACCCATTTCATATCGATTTCTTATTTTCTACTTTACATAAAGTGTGCTTTTAGGCGCTGTCAAATGATTATTGCGAACGGAGGCGCTTAAGTGGATATCTAAGGTTGAACGCAAGAAAAAACCGTTAATACTGCGGGTTATTACGACGTTTAATGATGTCGACCCTAATATATGCAGCAGAGTGTGGTTGTTGTTGCTTTAAATAAATAGACCTAAAATGTATTGTCGCTGTCAACAGTGAGAATGAAATGTTAATAGATATTGAACAGTCGCTGCACGGGCTAATGTTCCTATTGACATTGAATAATCAAAATGGGATTTATTGCGACAAGGGAAATGATTTGATAACGGTATAAAAAAAGGTATTTATGTTCATAGACAACTTTAATGCTGCTTTGAATGAATAATTTAAATGAATGCATAATATAAAATCATATTTAAAATAGAAAAAGATTTGGGCAGCTTGTTTTAAATGTTGTATATTTTTTGGCGCATTTCAGTATTTTCTAAAAATGGATTTTGAGTTATTGATTTAATAAAATTTTTACGATTTCCTCAAATTATTTAAGTATTTCAGTGCATAGTTAGTATTTTCGAATTTGTTTGCCATAATAGGCCGCAAAGGAAAGTTTAAATGTTGCATATTTTTAGGCGTAATTCACTTCTTCCTATATATGGGCTTAGCTTTACACTAGTAACGATTTATTAAAATTTTCCTGAGAATTTTTTAGAAATTTTCAAATGATTAGTTAACAAATACAATAAAAATAATTGAAAAAGAAATTGTCTTGTATTTTAGAATTTCTATATGGGTAAATAATTTTTTCCAAAAAAAAAAAAATATTTTTTGATTATGTACAATGGAAACTAGATCGCAGTTTAATCCTCATTAACTTTTCTATTTTGTTACTCTATTACTTAAAAAGTAATTCTAGTTTCTGTTATTACACTGAAAATAATAATAGTGAACTAAGCTGGTTATTAGACCTAACCAAATTTTGTCGCCAGATTGAGTCATAGGGAAACAAAAGAATTTCTGAATTTTTCCAAATTAGTTTCCAAAATATTGATTTAGTTCAATACTCAGAAAAAAATTCTATAATGCAATGATATAGGTACTTTTACTCAATTTGGTACTGACATTGGTAATGGCATTGATTGAGGTATGATTATTCTTAAAATAATTGATTTTTGTACTTTTTTCGTATTTCTGTTACTATTGGTATTGGTATTGGTACTGTTATTGATGGTATTGGATATTAATATATGATATTGGTATTACAATTTGTAATTACTAGGCTTTGTAATTGGCAGGCGCATTGATACTGATGGTAATAGCAAAGTTAGTGATAATGGTATGGATATTAAAGTATTTAAATGGGAGTTTCTAAACTATAAAAGTATAGCATTTATAACGGAATACTTGAAAGTAATGATATTCAAATTTTTATTCGTAGTAATATTGGTAGTGTTATAAGTTCTAGTGTTGGTTATAGGAATTGCAATATTTTCAAGATAATTTTTTTTTATAATAACTCCTTAATAAGAGTACTGGTACTTGTACTTATGTTGGTAGGCTTGATATCATTGCAATTAGTATTCGACATTAGTACTGCTATGGGTATTTTTGGAGTTTTAGTATTGGATTTGGTATTGATACCAGTTATAGTATTGCAAATGAATTGGCATTCGTATTAAGATTAGTAATTATATTGCTACTGGTATACGTATTATCATACTGATATTGGAATTTATATTGGTGTAGGGTATTGATACTCGTATTAGCATTATTATAGGTTTTGAAGGTAATAATGAAAATAATATATAATATTTTAGTATTTGTTTTGCTTTCCAGTAATGAAATTGGCATTAGCATTCCTACTGGCTTTCACATTTAGAATTATCATTGCTATTGGTATTAATATTTCTTACACTAATAGTGTTCGTATCGGCATTGTAATTAGTAATGATGGTACAGGCATGAGTATTACTATATTGATATTGGAGCTTCTCTTGATATTGTTTATGGTACTGGTGTAGATTACTATGAATATTTATGTTACCATTATAACGGGTATTGGTAATATCAGTACCAAAACGAAATATCAGTATCATTATATTTTTATTTGTAACTGTATTGGCATTCGTATTGGTATTAGAAACGGTGATGGGATTAGTATTGGTATTGATGCTGGTATTGGTATTGACATTGGTACTGGTATTGGTATTTGTATTGGTAGTGGAATATTAGTATTACTATTGGTATTGGTATTGTTACTAATATCGGTATTGGTATTGGTATTGGTGATGTTAATGGTACTGCTATTAGTAATGTTATTGGTACTGGTATTGATATTGTTATTAATACTGGTATTGGTATTGGCAATGGTATTGGCATTGGTATTGTTATTGATACTATTGGTATTGGTACTGAAATTGATAGAAATATTGGTACTGCTATTAGTATTGTTATTGGTACTGGTATTGGTATTGTTATTGATATTGGTATTGGTAATGGCATTGGCATTGGCATTGTTATTGATACTATTGGTAATGGTACTTTTATTAATGGTATTGGTACTAATATTGGTATTGATATTGGTATTGGAACTGTTAATCATATTGATATTGGTTTTATATTGATATTTGAAGCTTTCACGAGTTTTGGTATTAATTTTAGTCCAGTTATATATATTTGTGTTAGAATCGGCATTAGTACTGATTAAGTTATTAGGCCAAAATATTAAGTAATTTCGGAGTTAGTAATGAGATTTTTCAATATTTTGACATTAAGTTGTAAATGGAATTGGATAAACCAACATATATCAGTACTGCTATGGTTATCAAGATGCCATCACAGAGTTGGTTATTATATTTTTAATATTTTGCTATTAGATTATAAATGGTATTGGTAATAATTATACATACATATATACATACAAGTATTTTCTTGCAGTATTTTTTTTTTTTGTTTGCATTCCGGATGATATTTTCACGCTAGCTAAAAAAAATAAATATTTTGTCCCAGTCTAAAATATACAGAGAAATTCGGCATTACGAACAGACCTCATGGTCGGATATCTCACATAACTGAAGGAATTTCATGAACACAACGTTTTCATTAATATTTTCATACAAAATTAGTTCCTAAAACCGGACATGAGCACGTTCCAATGACCGGACACGGACACTAATAAAATTATTTCGTTCAAATTAACTCTGATAAATTGTCAAAAAATTTTGTAGAATTTATAGTTCCCGTTTTTTTAAATCCTTATTAGTTTTTGGTGTTTTGAGACAGTTTTTTTAATGAAAAATACGTAAAATGTTCACAGCAAATACGTCGTTTTGCGCTGGTGCCATCTGGTGCGCGGTGACTCAATGGAAACTAAAGGAATAATTGTCATTCATTCTCTCCTGGCTAACATTGACGCGCAATTATTTCAATAGAAATATACTTCTGAGGTGAAGCTTCTGATTCTAAGAATACATTTTAAACACTCTTTTTGCTACACCCATATATATGGACAGCTACCTTTGCCAGTAAAGACACTGAGGTTGTTGTTCCTTAATATCACGGAATACACATATATCTATATATATGTGGGCTAATACAAATGACATAATTTATATTTGTTACCACAAAAGTAGTAAAATATTTTAGAGTTATGGCTCATATATGCGTGTCAACACTTCAACACTTAATTTTAAAGATTCGCTTAATATTTAAACAAGTTGTAAAACCACAAATTAAGACTGGATTAATTCACAAACTCATGTAATACTTCTAAAGAAGATGTAATACTTGTACAGAAGACAACAAAAAATAAAAAGTGAAAAAGCAAAAAGCAAAAACCAAAAACCACGACTAAATCATGCGAAATTGAAAATGAAATGTTGGAAGATGTTGGGCAAATATGATTTACATATATATGCAAATACTTTATAGGTGCCTGCACAAGCGCTTTGCGTTTGTACATATGTAAGCTAGGCAAGAAAAATATCAAAAACAAATATCAACTTGCGGTAATATAGCAATTCTATGCGTTTAGAATGCTGCGCCGCAGCAGTTCGCGTATAAAATACCGCTACTTATAAATTTATGCATGTTGAGCAAGAGACGAAGTTGTAAAAATGCAAAAAAATTACTATCTAAAGCGTTGTCAAGAAAAATAAAAGCCACTATTTTTGGTGAAATTGAATATTTGGCAAGCACGTTCCTCTCTGCACTCCGCTCACTGCTGACTGTTTGCGGTTTCGCAATCAATTCCATGACTTTGCCGTGTGCGCTTACCAGCAAAACACACACACTTTTAATATATTTCATTCACTTTTCAATTTCGAATGCGCCAAAGTCGGTCGGTCGCCATGGCAGTCAGGCAGCGAGCTTGGTTGCGTCCGTTGCGAAAGCATACGCTGGCGCAGGAAAAACGCTCGTTCGCAGCTATGCGCGCTAGGTCACATTTGCATTGCGCTCACTGAGCGTACAGCTAAAAGTATGCTACGAAAATTAAAAAAGAAAATGTTTGCGATAAATGTGCGGCAACACAAGCATAGCGATATATATACACACACACTAACACACGCAAAAGTATGCGTCGAGCATTTATGATTTATTTTACATTTTTCCAGAGATAATTTTATGACCTGTAAAGGCATTGGCTCGTTGCTGCCGCTTGAAATGCTCCTAAATGTATGCAGCAGCGGTAGAAACATGGCGTGTACACAGGTGTTGCCATACCTTCCCGCGAAGAACGGTATGTACGTATGCTGGGCCACCAAGTTACTGCGTCTGATTGGCATTAGCAATGCTTCATGTGATTTTTACAGCTTCCACTGGCTTGCTTGTTCGCGTATTTGTTTTTTTTTTTTGTTTTTGACTTTGCTTTTGTGGGTCGCTGAAAATTTATGCGACCACAAATAAATGTGTGCCCTGGCGATAAGTGTGTCTGTGCAGCCACTGCATTTGCATATGTGTGCCAGCAATAATAAATTCTCTTGCAATGTCAAGAAATCGATATGACTAGCTGCCGGTTGCTGTTGCTGCCTGCAGTTTGACACTTTTGGGAAATATGAAATTCTGTAATGGCAGCTGGTAAAGTATGCCAGCGCTTACAGCTCTTTAACGCCATTGCCAATGCAAAGGTGGCACCGGCTTTTGTGTAACTTGAGTATGCAGTAAGTGCGATGCAATTGAGGCTGGCAAGATAGCACAAAAGAATTCGTATTTTGGTATTGAAAAAAAATCGCATACACATTTTTAATAGCGCAAACAGCATTTGCAAATTGGTTGCAGTGTTTTTAATATTTTTCTGTCGCAATTTGCATTACAACCGTCGAAAATGCGGGTACATGAGCGCTATCTGCTACGAAAAACCGATATTGATATTCACATATTACATTTATGGCCCACAAAAATTTAAAATGTTCTGCTGAATTCGATTGCAGGCGTAATTTTATAAAAAAAAAATTAAAAGTTAGTTAAAAGCTGCACAAACGCCTGTAAATATGCAACTTCGTTTAAGTTAGTTGCATAATTTTAGGTGTTTAGGCGTCACGAAACAAAAAAACTTACTGAATACTCTTGCTTTGTTGACTACAACTTGCATACAGGGTTCAATTACAAGTTAAATATTTTGTCGCCTAAATGCATGCTATAGAAATTTCAATTCAACTTAAGATATCTTTATACCAATTTGGAGAATAAATATTTTATGCGCATATTTGGATAGTACCTCAAACACTAAAAAACAAAAGAGAAGGAAAATATATTACATAGTACTAAGGTATTTGAAAGCCTAAAGGCATGCTTATGTTTATTGAGATCAAAAAGTTTCTAAGGCTTAAAGAGAAAATCTACTTTTAGAATTTCTTTAATGAAACTCTGCAATATATAAAAGAAGTTTACCGTAGTAAGGTCAATATTATTTACATGGTCGTTGTTTGGTATTTGAAAGCCTAGAGGTATGCTTATGTTTAATGAGATCAAAAATTTGGTAATATTTGAAAGAAAATCAGTTTTTGGAATTCTTTCAAAAAAATTCAGAGATCTAATAAGGAATGTTGCCGCAGTTATGTAAGTCAGTAATATTTTAAGTAATCGTTGTCTGTTGGAGTGTGCTCGAAAAAAACTACACTAAGTAAGCAGCTAGAGCATATTCAAAAAGCGGCCTTCATCAAAATTTTTGATGCACTAAGGCCAACACCAATAGTGGCATTCATGTCATACTACATGTTGCACCTGTAGGCATAGTTGGTAGGTGCTTTGCGGCGGAAACTACTACATATTAGACTTAAGGAAGCAGGGTATATGAGGGTCTTCGGGCAGGCACACATTGCAATTTTCCACTACTTCGATTCCTTGACTATTGCATCGCGGATCACCAGGCAGTGCTTTCTCAGCTCTGAAGTCGTAGGAGAAAGGGTGTAATGAGCTTTTTCATGGGTAGATCAAAGTTTAGAGGGAGAGTAGGAGGTGAAGGATGCTGCCGGGTGCTCTCCATCAACTTTGGTTTTAGACTACCTTTCAAGCGGAAGTGGCTGATATCAAGGTAAATGTAAATATACTGCTCCGAAGTGCAGCCTCCTTCAGAGTGGTGTGCACTCACTTTGATAGCTGAGCGGTTATACTGGCTTTGAGCTCGCGAAAAAGCTTTAAGAAGCGGGTCGAAATCAGAGCTTTGCAGGCGCTGGTCAACAGTCAGTCACTTGAGCGAGATCCTTCTTGCCCTGAGTGAACCTTAAGAGGTCTTTCAAACTACTTGGACTTAGCAAAGTCAATCTCGCAACCATTATAGGGGTTCAGACTGTGCACTGATTGTACAATAGGATCATATGTGGTAATATAGCTCTATCGAGCAAGGCGAGATGGAATCATATTATCACTTTCTCCTCTATTGTGAATTTTAGTCTATTGAACAATGTATCCCTATATCGTTTGCCGTCTCTTTACAGTTTTCCAGTTCGAGTTACTTTATATTTGAAAATTACTGTTAATATTTAATATTTTTAAGACAAACTCGAAGCGAGACACCTTTTAAGAAATGCAACGTTTCAAAACATATTTAAAAAAGGTGTTCTATTTAAAATTATAGCGTAATTTTAGGAGCTCTTTCACTTTTATGCCACTATTGATGCTGATATTATATACTATACAATAGTATGTGAACCCTGTAGGTTACATTATATTTAATGTAATATATTATATTAATTAAAAATAGTTTCAATGGGCCGACGCACAAATGTATGCTAGTATATTTTTAATTTTATACTAAGAATTCCAAGCAATTTAAAACTATCACGATCTGGCTACATGAGCAAATTTCATGAATAAATAAAATGCATAAGTTTCAGCAAAATTTTACGCCAGTAAAGAAGAAGAAGAAGATAGATTTCAGCACAAGAGCTTGCAACGAGGAGTGTTGCTCGTTTCGGACGCACAAATGTATGCTATAAAACTTTTCATTCGATTATGTGCGATTCTAAGTCATTTAAAACTACGGCTATTTGATTACATGCTGTATTTTAAAAATTAATTATGCGCAGTAGTATATTTAAATATGAATTCTATTTTTAGATTTATCTGTTGTTGCAAGAATTAAAGCATGCACTTAATTGCATGGCAATTGGAGCTCAGGGTAAACAATATATTTCCATTAAAGCAGAAAGTATGCCACAACACTTTCATTATTCAAGCAGCCATTTGAAACAATTAGAGTAAGCTAAATAAATATGTATTAAATACATTCATACAGATTTACATTTGCTGATTGCTTGAATGAATTCAAGCTCCAAAATGCGCTCAAGTTAATTTGAAAAGCAATTATTAGAAAGCTTGCGAATTATGTTTCCTAAAATTTAAACAAGCATAGCAATTGCGAATAAAATATTTCATATTTTTTGTTTGTAATTACAATAAGTTTAATGGATTCGGCGCACCGTAAAGCATGCTTCGTGGAAATTGAAAGTGTAAAATTGCTTAAGTAATTTTGCAGATTTGTGGGCATAATGTGTTTAATTAAGTGCAAATTTCAAGTGCATGAACACTAAGTGCCAATAAAGGTGCATTCATATTTCTTATGAATGTATTGATTTAAATAAGCAAGTAAGCTCCTAAAAGTATGTACGGGTGGTATAAGCTGGTACATAATCCTTTACGCTTTAATCATTTAAGCCTTGAGTATTAAATTTAAGTAGCACAATCGTCAATTATTTTGACCATAGCAGTTATTATTCAAGTGATTTCGAGGGAAAAAGGATTTCTTCTTCATTTTAGCTAATTGAGCATGCTTGAATAAATAGTAGTAATATTTTAGTTCCAGTTGAATCATATACATATCTATGTATATAGAATTTTATCAGTGGGGTATTTTAGCTTTTCAGATTACTTCTCGAATTTTAATTATTGGTCGGCGAGATTAGTTCCACAAATTAATTGCAGTACGTCAGAAAAACATACTTTTAGGACAAAATGTACATTTTGCTCAAAAAAATTTTGCTTTTAAATGTCATGGCAAGCGAAATAGTCAACATATTAAAAATTATCAAACAAATATATTAGACGCAGATTTACTTAGTATACATTTAGATATTACATGGGCTCTATAGTAACTCCCTTTAGTTAATATAATTCTATTTTTTATTTCGTTAGTGCGATTCACTCTTGATTGCTTTGTGGTTACTAGAAAATATTTTTTATGGGCCACAGCTGGAGTCTTTGGAAATGATGAAAAGGGAAAAAAATAATAGCCGAAAGAAACTCATTTGAGGAGGAAAAAAATATATCAAAACGAAAAAAAAAATTTAATTCTCTTATTATACTTATCACAAGTAAAAATCTTTTTATATAAGAATTTGATTTTAATTGGTCAGCTCTAAACAATTTTCTCTGAGATTCTAGCGTTGTCTTGGCCAATAATACCTACCAAATTTTATAAAGCTTTATTGTCACAAAAAAAAAAATAAGATTCCTAATCAAAGATATGATTTTGATTTGTATGGAACTGTATCATACAGTGGTCCGATCTGAACAATTTGTACGGAGGTTGTAGCGTAAAAAAGTATTCCGCGCAATAATTAGATAGCACTTTTTAATATTAAATAATTTATCTCGATTTCGCGGAAAACTACGAATCAAATGAAATATGATAAAATAAATTGTAAAGTTGAAGGTATTAAAAGTATCTGCAACATTTGTGTCATCACTCTTTTCACATAACCACAAAATGTACGTGGAAATTCAAATCTTTTTTATGAATTTTAGGATTTAACTTTTTATTTCTAAACGGAAATCATCTTTTTCAATCGAAAATTCTTAAATCAAAATATCTGCTTCTCAAAATCGGTAGATTGTTTCTTCATTAAAATCTCTACTTTTTGGTGACATAAAAATTGAAATCTATTTTCATTTTCTTCAGAGTAATCCCTTCCCGTTACAATACACTTATGCAAATGAATATTCCAGTCATCATTGCACTTGGAAAAATCCACCGTTGTGATGGCCATCACGCCTTCTTCGATTCAGCTTTTATATCCTCAATTGAGACAAAACGGTGTCCTCAGAGTGGTCATGTGAATTTGCTGAATAGCCAGAAGTTACACGAAGGTAAACCGGGCGAATGCGGTGGTTGCAGCACGATATTAGTTCAAGTTGGCGAATTGATCACGAATAACCATGCAGTATGGGATGGTGCATTATCGCACTTAATTGTTAAATAAATTCAGACATAGTAAAAATCAAATAATTCACTTTTAGAGCCTCACAAAACGTCGCGTGTCTCATATACTAATGAATATTTCGACGTGAAATTTAGCATAGATGTCACTAACAGTACTATCAACTTATATAAAAAAATTTACCGATTCGAAAAATACGCGAAGCATAAATTAAAAATTCACCTTTCAATCACAGTAGTACATTGCTATGTAAACTTTCAAAGATGATGCAAGAAAACACACCACTAAACGATGCAGCGGTGATTTCTTTGCCTTAAACACAAGCATGTACAGTGTAAACAAGTTTTTTCTTCATTTAAGTCGTGTCTAAAATATATTTTCTTACCTACGTATATAACATGTGATTTTTTATATTTTTCATTAAGCAAGTAATACGAAAACTTTGGAAAAGTGATTATCTAGTACTGAATTTTTCGTTCTACAAACAAAAAAAAAAAACAAATAACAGCATGAGCATTCATAAAATTGATTTATAAATCCTATGTTGCTGGAAATACGATGAGATTTTTTTAGATTATTTTATTTTGTAAGTTAATATACTGATATGTTTGTAAGTTATACTCGTATACATATAAAATGGGTTGTCAAAAAGTCTTGCGGTATTTTTATTGAATTTTTTTTTTTGTATTGAAATAGAAATGAATTTTTGATAACTCATGCCCAGCTCTCGACCGATGCTACGGCTGCTACTATGCCGGTCTCTTTCGACCAATTCAGTGATTTTATCGCAATTTTCGACGACAGGCCTTCCGGAGCGTGGTACATCTTCGACCACCTCTACACCAGAACGAAAACGTTGAAACCATCGTTGTGCGGTGGAAATGGAAACTGTATCGGGTCCATAAACTGCACAAATTTTATTGGCGGCTTGAGATGCATTTTTGCCTTTATCGTAGTAGTACTGTAAAATATGCCGCATTTTCTCTTTATTTTGCTCCATGTTTGCGACGCTATAACTCACGAAGGACTTAAAAGAAACGACAATCAATCACCAAAACACCTGTTAGCGCATGAAATGAGCTTTCCAAAAAGGTATAGCATGACCCGATGCGACGAATAAAACTAGAACTACGCGCTTTCAGCGCCAACTAGAGAAAATACCGCAAGACTTTTTTGACAATGTATTATTTTCAAAATAATTCAAGTACGAATAGGCAATTTGTTATGAAATTCCATTTAATATTCCATCTGATACATTAGTAGTAAATTGGCTGCCCAGACACTTAAGAACATTAACATATAATAATAGAAACAAAATTTAAATTGACTAGATATTGGTTGTAATACAAAAAAAGTGAACCAAAGCAGTAGCCTATACCTTGTTATACCTAAAAATAATTCCAAACATCATCAATGTAATTGCCAACACATACAAGGCCACACATAGCGGAAAGTTCCGAATATTTTTGAATTGATTTTCATAAACATGAGGGTAGAACTCTGTACTTGTGGCTGCTGACAGGAGAGAAATGCAAGTAACTGCCAATTGTATGCATATGAAAATAACCACGCACACACGGCTGTAGGTGAACAAGCACAAGCAGCAAACACATATGCAAGTGAAAGTTCGTAGGCGTAGCGCTTGTATGCTATGTATATGGAAAAATGTTGTTAAAGTATTTTTCCCGAAATTTTATTTTCTTTTCTACCAAAGTAATAAAAGCTTGCCAGGAAATATGAGATGAGTTGGTTTAACATTGCAGAAGTTGAATAAATATTTTTGCCAAAACTCTTGTACATACGTGCATAACTTATATATGTGTGTGTGTGTAAATATAACTTCACCGTATAAAAGCACTGGCAAAAGTTGAACTCAATTTGCACATATCAACTACAGCACAAACACACCAAATGAAGTGGGGTGCATGCTTCAAGGGTGAAATTGAAATTCAACGCCAATGCAAACACACTCACACATTGATGCGAAAACACACCAACGCTGTATGGACACGTGCTGCTGTTATTGCCAAAAAATGCCAAGAAATAATAATCATACGCTATTTAGGTGACTTGCGAGTTGAACTTCAGCTATGCGGGCGGGGTTGTGATGAAATAAAAAATGGGGTTAGTGGCTTTTTGACGTGATGAGCGTGGAATTAGAAAATTGAACTTGCTTATATACTGGGTTTGCACAATTTTATGCACTCACATGGAGTAGCTGCGCCCAATAGCATGCTACACTTTTTTTTTTATTAGCTCTTTTCGTAACTCTTGTTAGTTGTTTTCGCTAGTTTTCCCTCTAAAGTATGCAAGGATTTTAGGGAACATGCCGTTTAACCATAGCGTTGCCAACTTTTTTGGTCGTCTTCATTATTATTATTTCTTCACTTTTATAAAGTGACACAAAAGTCATGTGAAAATGAATTTGAACAGCATAACAACAGGCGAATAACCGCTGAAGTGTACGTGCGATAGTGACTGTATGGCGCAACACGGTGTAAGTGAAAACGTGCGGGTATTTATTTATTCTGCTTTAATTCTCGGTTACTGGAGATGTTTTTGTGGTATACTTTTATAACCCGAACTGAACATTGTATATTTATATTTATTATAAATAAACTTAGTCGATTTATCCGTGTCCAAATGTCTGTCTATATGCAAACTAGTCGCTAGTCGAACTAGCCAATCTAAAATTTTGCACATGTCCTTTTCTCCAACCAAAGATTTAGTGATTCTTTTGACACCTAAAGGTATGCTAAGTTTGTATACTTGCAAATTTCAGCCAAGTAGGCTTTACAACCTATGCTTTTGCGGGAATCTAAATCAAAATATTAATAACTAGTGTAACTAAAGATGTTGAAATTCTGTTGACTCCTAAATGTATACTAAATTTTTTGTATACATGTAAACTTAAGCCAAAATTAACATGTGTATGCGTTTTATGCAATGTTTGTGTGGAAATAGACCCTTTAGCTACTCTAAATATTAATACATATTTCGTTGATTCCTGAATGTATGCTTAATTTTTTGCATATATGTAAATTTAATCCTAGTTGACTCTCTAAATTATAATTTTTGCGAAAAAACATAAAAGTTTTATTAATAACTACAGCAACCGTGAATCTAGCAATTCCTTTGACACCTAAAGGTATGCTGAGTTTGTATATTTTTAAATGTAAGCCAAATAGGATTTCCAACTAATACTTTTGTGGAAATATAAACCAAAATATTAATAACTAGTGCAACTAAAAATGTTGAAATTCTGTTGACTCCTAAACGTATGCTACACTTTTTGTATACAGGTGATTTAAGCCAAATATAGCATGAGTATGCATATGCAACAGCAAAAAACGATTTTTGGGAATGTTTAAGTGAATATAAACACTTTAACTACTCTTATATATTAATCTTTGAATCTCTTTGAATTTTGGTTGCTTCTCCAAGAAGGTGTTATCGGACTACTATAACATATATATGTACGTACGAAATTTATTTTACGAGCTATCTTCATGAATTTTTACATGGATTATTTTGAGAAGAAATGATATAATCCCTGAATAATTTATTCAGATTGGATGATTATAGCATTTAGCGGCCACACAAGCTGACCGTTAAAATTAAAAAAAAATATATATTTTTATGCCCTTTCATTTCTAAAAAATTCAGCTGTGAAGGTTATAGTAGCTTCTATACAAACTAAAGTGATGTTTTTTCTAGTATTTTAAATCTTGGTAAGCTGTATATGTTTTTGTAATATGCTTCATCTACTTACCTACATTTCTATATAAGATACATAGCTTCAGTTAAAGCGTTAAAAGACTTCGTGGTACTATAATAAAATTGAATACTCTAATATTTTATGAAGAAATGACTTATAAATGACTTATACAAGAAAAACAGTAAAAATATGAAGAATAGGTTGTATATATAAACCAGCTGCCAAGCATAGCGACAGTCTGTCAATCAGTCTACAGCCAGTCACTGGCATTGTGTTTTCTTTTAGCTCAAAACCTTCTGATTCCAACAACATGTGTGCGCTGCATTTTACCGCTCTCCATTTACTAAATCCCGAGCTTTGTATTGAAGCAGAAATTTATCTTCAAAATTTGCTCGGTCTTAGCAAGCATACTTTTTGGCTTTTGTGGCCATAACTTTGTGATAAATAAAATTATTTGTTTGCACAAATAAACAAACAGTGCTGTTGTTCATTGACAGCACTACACATGCATATATGTATGTATATGATTTCGTATATGCATATACTCGAGATTTGCATTGAAGTTTTGCAAAATTGACAGTTCAATTAAAAGCAACGCACATAGTAACAGACAATGTCCTTTGTGTCGCTGCATCAACCTACATGCAACAACCGAGTAGTGATCGAAAATAATAGGTCAAATATTTTGCAACTGTAAATTCACATGAATACCAAAGCTTTCTATTCATTAGTTTATCCAACTGTGCTATTAGTTTTCAATTTTCTATTTGCTTTACGCTTTTGTTGCTAAGCTAGTTTGTCATAGCTTTCGGCTAAATTTTAATAAAATTATTTTCATAACTTTTCACAGCGTATAGTATACATATTTTGTTGTGTATGTGTGCACTTGCAGTACATCAAAAAGTAATTAATAAATTTACCACACAGATTGCATTTAATTGATTTGATTGAATGTATGCAAAAATATGCATAATAGATGGCAAACTTTGAATAATGTTCGGTTTTGGTATTTTTCGCACGAGTATTGTGCTACCACATAGCATATAGACTGTAATTCATAGTAAGCGCTTGGAGATATGCAAAGCAATAATTTGAAATACTAATAAAAAGCTACCCACAAAAATTTGGGAAATGCGCTTTTATGGAATGCGCATTTTGTAAATATTTGGTTGGAAATTATGTATATTTTTTTTATTTTCTGAATTTTGGGAGTTTATGCCGAAAACTTGTTTACGTAAGCTTTAAGCTTATAAGAGCATAGTGAGTTGCAAGAGATTTAAAATATATTAGAGGTCCTGCTTAGCTGAAATATGCCCAACGCACCAAAAATTGAGCATATCTATAGGAGTCGAAATAAATAAATAGTCGAAATAAATAATGCGATACACCAGCTTTTGCTAGGAACGAGTTTAAAAAAAGCACAGAGTCGGTAACTATTTATTGAAATAAATTGGAGAACCTACTTAGTGGCATAAAAACGAGAAGTATGAAAAAATAGCATATCTTTAGGGTTCCGTAGGAAAGCAAAAAAAACTTTCTATCAGCACAGAGGCACTAACTATTTGTAGAAATATAAACACGAGAACCTACTTGGTGGTTGAAAAATGACTAGTATACAAAAAATTTAGCATATCTTTAGGAGGCAAAAGGAAAAATAAATTCAAAATACTTGTTATTGTAAGCTTTGGGCCCACAACAGTACAGAGTCGCTAGTTATTTATAGAAATATAAATAGGAGTAAGCTTACAGGCCCTAAATTTGCAAGTATTGAAAAAACTTAGCATAACTTTAGGAGATAAAGTTATTACCGTATTATTAGTTGCATAAGTTATTGATCAATTTTATATTTTTCTCAAAAATAAGTTGCAGAGCCTACTTGGCTTAAATTCACAAGTATAGAAAATATTTGGCACACCTTTAGGAGTCAAAAGAATCATCCGATCATTAGTTGGAGTAGTTGTTAATATGATTTTTTTCATATGTAAAAATATTAATTGGAGAGCCTGCTTGGCTTATATTTACAAGTGTACACAAAACTTATCATACATTTAGGAATTAGAAGAATTCCACGATAATTATTTACACCAATTATAAATATTTTGCTTTGTCTTTACTCAAAATAAATAAGTTGAAAGCCTACTTGTGTAAAATGTGCAAGTATAAAAACATAGCATACCTTTAGGTGTCCAAGGAAAAACTAAATTTGTGGTTGCTATACTTATGAATATAATTTTTATATTTTTTGCCAAAAATTACAATTTGGAAAGCCTATTTGGATTAAGTTTGGAGAGCTACAAAAAATTTAGCATACATTTAGAATACAAAGGGGTAGTTATTAACATACTATTACTTAGATAAAAGTAGTTAAAGGAATTATATCGACCTAAAAATTGCCAAAAAACCGATTTTTGCTTTAGTTAATAATAAATCTTTAGTAATTTTTCTTAAAAGTTATAATTTGGAAGGCTACTTGGATTAAATCTTCATTACACAAAAAATGTAGCATACATTTGTGGTTCAAAGGAATAGTTATTAATAAATTACTTAAGGAAAAGTAGTTAAGCATGTTATAGTTGGAAATATTCTTCGAAAATTTGAAGGTGATCTGGCAAACAGTTTTGAAGATATATGAAGCAGTATTAGAATATGGAGTAACACATTCATCTGTTATATCAAATATTGTTTTTGAATTATTCTCTCTGTTACGCAACTCAAAACCTAATCAGAAAAGTGTCTTGTTATGAACAAAACAATTATGCAAACTTTATTACTAATTTTTTAATAGATTTTCAGTTGAAGCAGCATCCATGCATTGGTATTAAATAAAATATTTAATCAACTATCAGTAGTCCAATATTCACATCCATACATTTTCATTTCGAAAATACATATTTACCCAGAAGTAATAGCATTTCATTGCCACGGCAAACAAGTGGCTCGAGGTTGACGGCTGACGGCAGTGACAGCAAAGAGCTCATATAACCAGCGGCAGTGGTCACAAAAATGCACTGACGCACTGCGGATCATGTATCTTTTCTCACAGCGCACATATAAAACTATACTATAAATACAAACACACAAATAACGGTACATTCGTTGTCAGTTTGACACACTACAAGCACGCGTAGCATAAAAACAATCATTTGTGCATATGCATGGAAAATATATGCATATGTACTTACATTGTATTGCTGTCTTAATGTCTGTTGCACTGACAGCGACATAACATTGTCTGTCTATCCGACATACACACCGATGTATATTTGCACTGTCATGCCTACCACTCATCCACGTCTTTAGTTATGCCATTTTTTCTTCTTATACGCAGCGTACATATATTGTAGCATGCTTTGCGGCGCACAGCATACACTGTCTGAGGCATATCACATGTCTACTGCAATCATCATCATCTGATGCATCATTGCAATTTTATCATTTTATGGCGCAAACGTAATTTCCCGGCCAAATGGTTTGTCGTGCAGCAGCGCCGAATAAATATATGCAGAAATATGCAGCACATGTGTATGTATACATATATATATATATTTATATATACATATATAATTACTATATGTGTAGTAATATATATGTTTGTAAAGACAAACACACTTATTCGCTTCCGTTATACAGTCTGTGATAGTCGTGCCTGCGGCGACTTATTTTCAATGGCAATTCAGAACTACTTCACTGCCAATGATTTTCTTTTATTATATTACTCACATATCATCTCTCATACATACATATGTGGTAGTATGAGTGCGAGTAAATAAATGAGCAACTGCGGTTTTTTGCGAAAAATGTAATTTATGCATTGCATTCATTCCGTTATGACAGAGAAGAATGGTTTGCTTGCAGTATTTTTACGTTTTTCGCTATAAAAAAACTAATTAAAGTATAACCGGAAATATTTATGAATTGCTGCAATGTAATACAAGTACATATACTATGAATACCTACACACACACACATATATATATATATATATATACATACATATATATATATACATATATGTATAGGTCCATAGTATACTTTTTGCGATATAGACATGCACTTACTTTTATATACATATGTATAGCAACACTTTTATAGCAAACATACATATATAAAAGTAAGTGCATGTCTATATCGCAAAAAGTATACTATGGACCTATACAAATATTTTTCAATTCATTTTGAAAAAACTGTTTCCACTTTCAGTATAAATGTTTGTATGGATACTACTAATTGTTAAGGAAATTCAAATATTTTTTATTTGCTGTGAAGTGCAATGAATACAATTAAGTTCTGCATATAACATCATTCAAATGGCCTCCACAACTTCCTTTTCAGGAACGTATTCGATGAAGGCAATTTTCGGCTACCTTTTCCACTAATAAATTCGTATGCCATAAATAGCACATTCAATATTGAATTTTAAAGCTTGAAGAGAGTCTGGTTTGTTGCTAAAGACCAAAGACTTCAAATAACCCCAGAGGAAGTATTCTAATGGTGTTAAATCACAATTTCTTGGAGGCCACTCAATCTCACCATTCGCTTGAGATAATCAAATCTCCAAACTTTTCTCGTAATAACTCGACTATTGCACGTGTTGTGTGTCACATAGCCCCATCTTGTTGGATTCAGATGTTGTCCAGATCTACTCCTTTCAGTAGTGAACATAAAAAGTTAGTTATCATCGATCTCCACACTCTACATTGACATTAACGTTGTCACCACCTTCATTTCGAAAGAAGTACGGATCGATGATTTCCCCAGACCAAAAAAGGCTTCACCGGCATACTAGCGGCCATACCGGCCAACGAGCTAAAACACTCGTTCGACATGCAGTTAGACCGTGCAAAGAGCTGTATTGAAGCAGAAGGAAATTTTGAATAAAATAAATTGATTTTGACGAAAAAACCATTTGTTCTGCCTTTTTTTTAAAGTCCTGTTTATTTTGGAACGCACCTTCTATATAAAGCTTGACTAAAAACACTTTTGCCTCACAGCAAACAAAGCAACGTTCAGTGTCTTCTCAATCAATTAAGTTATTATCCTAAAAGTATGCAATCATTGGTTTACTCAAGGAATTAAACACTACTGACTTGATTACTAAATATCTTTGTTAGCTTAAAGATAAAATAAAATAATAATAATAAATGCCACAGACCGCATTTGGAACAAAACCACATAGATGTTCGTATGTATTTGTTGTATCTGAAAATAACAATTTTTAAATATGTAGGCAATATAAATGAATTAATTCCTTGAAGCGTGCAACAAACTTTTGAATTCTAGTTAAACAATTTAAAAGTAAAAGCAAAATGTATAAATTGCAGTTTTTTGTTGAGCAGAATTGAGTGACTTCGGATTGCAATTAAAAGTTAATTCTCCAAAAATTATGCAACAATTTCTTAACAGAAATTTATTTTAGGCATTTTTTTGGCAGTTGATATGAAATAATTGTGCCTCCAGAACTGTTATGAATAAAAAGATATTTAAATATTACGAAGAAACAGTTATATTGAAAATAGTTTTACTGAAGCATAAAATGTGTACAGCCTAAAGGTATGCTACAAATTTAGCAATTAATATTCCAGTTGCTATGGCAGTGCATTTTACTTTGCACATTATTTTCAGAATTTTTGGCAAATCACAATACTCGTAAAATGCAAGAATTTTTAGGGGTAACAAATAATTTTCTTTTCATTAAGAATATTTCCACTTTGCTTAGAAATGTGACAACTAAAAAATACAGTTTCAGACACAGAAAAGTATGCAAAATATTTAAGTTTTGTACTAAAAAGAATTGCAGCTGATATGCAGAATATTTATTGAGCGACGTCAAACTAAATCACAGAGAAATAAAAACTAGATATTCGCAAATTTTCTGCATATTACCCGGCAAGCCAAATTATTAAAGATACAAGTTTTTCCGCCTAAAAGTAGCTCTGAAAACTTTCCATGAATATAAACAAATATCAACTGTTACCAATATTACAAAAAATTATAATTCATAAATAAAAAAATAACTTATAAATAAAAAAAATTATTTTTATTTATAAAAAACAATTATAATTTATAAAAAATAAATAAACTGACTAAAAAATATTAAAAAATAAAACACTTTAACTGACGTACATAGTTGCACATACCGCTACCTAAATTCAATTTAGCGGATTTACACCTGCCTGTAATCGGCAACATCATTAATAAACTAAATTTGTTTCGTCTACGAAGTCAAGCGCCAGCAAATTGTAATACATTTACCAAGCAAAGTAGCCTTTTAGGCGCAATGAAGAAAAACGCTGAAAAAAAATAAATTTCGGCAAATGAAATTCGACTAATGGTCCACCACTCGAAAGCCGAAAAGCCAGTAAGTTCAAAATGTCAATTGTAGGCAAAACGATTCATCAAGACTTCAGGGTACGCTTGAGCTCAGCCACTGGAAAGCAACTGCTAAAAATGTAAATGCTCAGCAACACCCACACTCATAAACTAAGCATCATTAGGCTGGCATGAAACGTTGGGCAGGCAACCAGGACACGCGGACGCACATTTTTAAATTAAACTCTTAGCCGCCAGAAACTAGCATACAAAAAATATCAAAACGAAGGACATAATAAATTGACGAATAAAATTTAAGGAACTTTTACTAGGGTCACTCGCTTTAATTGCCACCTGAAAATTATTTTGAAAGCGCAAGTAACGTATTCACAGCGTACACTAAGCATAAGAAGCTGCTCTTGTGGCTGTTGTGGGTGAAGTGGGTCTCAACCACCACCAGCACTAACACTAGCTTAGCCAAGCATATAAATGATGGCAGAAATTGTCCATCATTAATCAAAATTAGAAACGTGGCCAAGCACAAAAACTGTTTCACCTGGCAGCCAACGAGAATGGTGCGAGTAATGCTACCAGACTTTGTATATGCATACATTTAGGCGCAGCCAACAGCTATTAAGCGTAAATTTTGTATTAGATTAACACCAAAGCCAAGAGGCATGGATATGCATGAATTACGAGCAGTGAGCAAGAAAAAAGCAGCGAGCAGGAGATAGCGGCAGCGTGGATCAAAGTGCAAGCGGAAGCGAAAGCTTTTAGTAAATAAGTTTTACCAGAAAGTGTGCGGTTTGTGGAGGTCTTATTTTTTCTCTACTTGCTGCGACTGAACTTATGGTGGAATTAATTTGCTGTGGCAATGTACAACAACAATAACAGCAGGTTGTAGCCTGCCCTCCAAAAGTACAATAATTGTGCGGGTCTACGGAGATTTTATTTTTTTGTATGTATTCGGGTGTTTACATAGCGCACAGCCGTCTATTGTGATACATACATATATACTCATACATATAATATATATGTATATTATTTATTTGTGCTGATTATTTTGGCGTAGCATATTTGTAACGTCAAGGGAGCAGGATTGCTGGTGTTTAGTACCGAACATTTTTGGTAAAATTAATTGTTTTCGATTCGAGATTATTTACTGGCACTGCACTATTAATTGAAAGTTCAGCTGGGGAGCTATGTTTTTGGCGCATATTTATCAAGATTTGCGTAGCTAATTTTTTCGGAATATTTTATGATTACTAGACATTTCCTGATAGCGCTACTTAGGGGTTTCTGTGCTATTGCAAAGCAATGAACAGCGTTCACCAATAGCGATGACGTATTGTGACAGCTCGTGACACTCTGGTTTGTTTACGGATTTGTGGCAAATTTTGTCAGTGTGCTGAGTAAGGTTTGCCATTTGATCAGGTCACGCTTCATTTTAGTACAACGCTTGGATATTGTCCAACTTTATAACTCAAAATTTTCTTCTCAGATGAGGCTCATTTCTCGTTTAATGGCTTCGTCGACTAACACAACTGTCATTATTCTGGAGTGTAAAATATTTGTGTGATTCAGGAATTGCAATTGCATTCACAAAAATTTACCGTTGCCATAAATAGCAAGGGTTATGATATTGATGTTGACGAACTTTTTTTTCACGGAATTTTATGAAATCGACGCGAACGCTCACTATTTTTATAAAGATGTTCTGCCATCTCATATTTCGCTACTAAATATGGACAAATTGCGTCTAAAGTTTGGCGACTCATTTATTTCGATGAATGGTCGAATCAAATGACCGCCAAAAATATGCGAATTATCACTTCGTTAATAATTTCTCGGGGAGTATGTTAAACCAAAGGCTTATGCCAATGAACCAGTATACAGCTTGAGAAACTCGAAGATAACAATCAGCAAAAATTGGCGTAAAGGGTGCAGATATGCAAATGGAGCCGTGTTGGCTGCACTACTTTTATGGACTGGTAGCGCAACTATCATCAATGAGGTGCTCATTCCAGACAAGAAGCTCTCGTTTAAACCCAACACTGAGAAAAGAGCAGGGCATATATCTGTTGTTCTGTAAAGTTGCAGATGTGCCATTGGTAAAACATGGAGACTCTCATCAAAAGTGGTTATTGACTGTATGAAACCATGGTCAAGCCTAAAGAGTTCTACAGAAGTTTTGTATAGTGGAACGCGCTGGAAAAGCAAAAATTCACGGAAAAATCGGCGACAGTAAATGTGATGCACTACACCAACTATGGCGCCTTATGCCTTGCTGCATACTTGTATAGCAGCGGTGAACATAGCCATAAGTTGTGTGGCAGCGAACACTGCTTTCGGACTCGATGAGTATGAGTAGTTAAATTACTGCGAGTCTGGACAGTTTGGAATACTTGCACACTTCGATATCATTTACTTGGATTATCAGCCCACCGAGCCAGTCCTGGCTGTCGTTTCTCTGCTCACGTACCGTGCTGAGAGCATAGGAGGGAAGGAATCGCTGTAGTAGAGGGGCGATGAGCTTTGTTAGGGATTGATCAGGCCTTGCGAGGAGAGTTTTTGGAGGAGTGTCGGGACTTTCGGGAATTATCCGGCAACTCCAATTTTACGCTTCTTGATCACTACAGCGCCCGATATCCTACTACTGTAGTTTTCTATCTGATTTCACAAAATACTATACACAACAACTTAAGTGTGATCCACGCGCAATGTTGACTGACAACCAACCTAACTTGACCTCACTTAGGTAGAAGAAATATGGAAGCATTTCCCCCGAGTTCTGTGTGCTGACTTTTTTCACTAAACTATTGGCTAAGGAAATCTTTGGAATAAGGGCGTTTTTTTACAGACAGTTTGCAAAAATGGCGACAAATTTCTCTCAAGAACATCAATTACAATGTGAATAGCTCAAGGGAGTCATATTAACAAGTACATGAACTATGTGTGTATATGAATTTATGTTCCAATAAAGAAGAAGAAGAAGATCAACTGTGATGGTGCTGTCAGAAAAACTCTTATATGCAGTACCTCACATTTTTTACATCAAAGGGTGTTCCAGACATTGGAATCTGAGCTCAAAACTCAGTAATATTCACAACTACATAAGACAGGAAAATATATATAAAACAACAAAACAAAAACAACAAAATAGGTTCATTTCGTTTAGTCTTTGTAATTTTAATAAAAGCTTATCTCAACTTGAAAGAATATTCATCACTAAATATTAATAACATTCATTCATCAATGATTGCTAGAGAAACAGAAACATAACAGAAACAGAAAATACAATTCTCACTCTACTACATAATGTTCGCTCACTAACTTGCTGGTGAGGGTATTTCGTAGAGATAAGCAATTCCCCACTTAAAGAACCGCAATATAAGATTGAACTGGATTTCGCTGCAGCGCATGAACCCTTTCGAAATCAAATAAGCAGCTTACATAGAATTAAAGCGGGTAGAAGTGAGCGCAATAATAAGCGAATGCAAATGCAACTTTGGGGGAAAACACCAACGACCAAGTCAATTTTATCAATTTCTTGTGATTTAAGTAAGCCTGCAGGAAACTCAATGCACTGCAGAGCAGAGCAAAAGTAATGGCCACCAATAAAAGTATATGAAGTACAGCGCAACAATAATAGCAACAAAAACTAACAACTTTGAGGTCAAAAAGTTATCTATTTTGCGGTTTAATTTGTGCAACCAAATTGAAGAGTCACGAACTTACAACTCACCAAGCAATACTAACCAGCAAGTGGAATAGAAGAAGAAAAACAAAAACACAAACCTATAGAAATAAATGTTTGGGTGTAATGCACAAGAAATACAGCTAGCAGTACACATGATGTGCTGTAACTGACGGCAAAATATATAGAGTGCGAGTGAATGGCACCCTGCAGCTGCAACGCATACGCAAGGAGCAACTTTCAAGTGCAGCTCAAAAATGAAGAAGTCTTGCGTTGAGCGAATGAGCAAGTGAGTGGTTGAATTTGAGTGCATGTTGAGTAGCTTTTTAAGGCACTAAGCTTGCAAATTGAAGTGAAGACAGACTAATAAATTGTTAAAAAAAAGTGAAAGAAAAAAAAACATAATAAAAAAAATTAAAATTAAACAAAAAAATGAATTGAAATTAAAAAAAAAAATTAAAAAAAAACAATATAAAAAATAGAAAAAAAATGAAGAAATAAAAATTAAAAATAAGCAGTAAATAAAGCAAAAGTAAACTCCACGGTAATGCAAATTATGCGCAGCTAGAGCAAACAAGGCCGGCATGCTGCCATACTCGCCGGTAATTACTAAGTTGCTGTGGTAGCGCGCGCAAGCCCAACTTTATGCTAACCACTTTGCAGCGCGCCTGCAAGTAGGCTACATGTATTGAAAAATCAAACCAGATGCCGTACGCAATTAGTTTTAAAATACAAAAATAACAAAAATATAAACGCTACTTGGTTTCAGAGTTGTTAGCAGGCAGTTAATTAGATGCGAAACTTTAAAGCAGTGCATAATTTGATTAAGTATTGAAGGAGGCTAGAGGATGCTGGTTAAAATACAATATATTAGAAGCATATATTCGGGACTAGAAGGAATCATTATAAAGACCGTAAGAAAAAACTTTATTAAACTATAATACTCGTGACGGATACAAAAGATTCCATACAAGAAGTTCATTCTAATCGACCAGTTCGTATGTCAGCTATATGCTATAGTGATTTGATCTGAACAATTTCTTTGGATATTACATGGTCGCTTTATACAAAAGCCTATACTAAATTTCATGAAGATACCTTTTCAAATTAAAAAGTTTTCTATAGAAGGACATGGTTTTATCGGTCAGTTTGTATGGCAGCTATATGCTGTAGTGACCCAATCTGAACAATTTCTCCGAAGATTGTGCTGTTGCCTTAGGCAATAATGCATGACAAATGCCGAGAAGATATCTCATCAAATGAAAAAGTTTTCCATACAAGAACTTTATTTTAAACACTCAGTCTGTATAATAATAATTCAATATTTTTCTCACACTTTTAAGTTTCTAAACTTTCTATTTCTTACTTTGAATAAAACTAAACTTTCAACATTTAATATGGTCTGAAAAGGAGAGTTCTAGCAAAAGTTTAACATACTTATAGGCGTTTCCACTTAGCAAAAGCTAGTGGAAGTAACACCTCGATGTATTATCAATCAACTTTTGCTGGCAAATTGCCCTAGCACCACACCCTCCATATTAGATGTATGTAGTAACACCCACGGAATTTCAAAACATGTGGCAAGCAAAAACCACAAATAGAACATAAAAGTACAAAACAAAAAGCTGAAGAAACGCTCGCCCTAAAAAACTTCCGTCCATGTTTAGACGCAACAAGTCTGTCACAGCACAGAGCGAATTCAAAACAACAAAGCATAAAATAAAATAAATTATAGCAAAATTAAGTCAGCTTATGGAAGTTTGTGTGAGAAGTCATGTGTCAAATGCCACAACGATACTTATACTTTTAGAAAAGTAGGCACATATTTAGCCTTGATGATGATAGCAGGTATGTGTGCGCCCAAAAGTATACCAGCGGTTCAGATATAAATATACATTTAGGCGCAAAAAATTCCAAACAACCACATTTCACACGGCTTAAGGTAATGCTCGAAACGTGTGCCAGAAAGCGAGCTGTCTTCTCGATTTCCAACACAAAACCATGCGTGTGATGCCTGCAGATGGCACAGCAAACGTACCACATACTTACAGGCGCTTCAAAGACTCACTGGTGCGAGTTACACGCCCAACAAATAGATCGAAGAGCAAAAGTTTCGCATTTCTTCCGCTATGTACAATTTATGTATTTTTATTTCTTTATTACGCTTGTAATGTGATATTTGTTTGGCATTCAGCATCACGTCGAGTTTCCCCAAGCTCATGTGCGCTAGCTGTAGCAACTTTGCCATTGTTGCTGTCAAATTATGACAAACAATTTTCGTGTGTCAAAAGTTTCGTGCCCCATCCCCGGCAATTCACAACTTGTAATGCGCGTATTTTCTTTCTTGTTGTGCTGCCAATCGTCGCTTTTTTATTATCGGCTTCGATATCGTATTACTTTCTTGTGTATTGCTATTGATTTGCTACTTTACTATTGTTGATTCGTGTTGCTTAAGCTTTAATGGTCTTGCGCCTGCTATTAGGCTATTGCTGTAACGTGTTGGTGAGCTCATCAATATCGAGTATGGATTTGCTGTCATTGTGTGTGAGCGATGCTTTATGTGGATCTATTTAGGAACGCACACTTTGCAAAGTATGATATTGCCTATAACGTGCATACAGTTGATTTTTCTGCGAGTTCTCGTGGCCTGCAACGTTTAGCAGTTCTAAGTGCTTATTTGAAGTTTGTTCGATTACCGTGTTAATGACAAAAGTTTCTGATGGGATTTACTTGCTGATGCATAACTAAATGATGATGATGATGAGAATTTATTATATCTGATGGGTGGCTGAGTATAGAATTTACTATTTACCGGAGTAGGGGAATGATCGAGCAAGCAAACTTACTTGCCAGAAATGCTCTGTTCGTATATGCATATTTATATGATTTGAATAAATAGTTACTGAATATAATACATACTATAGTTTGTCTAATAACACAGGTGAGAAACAGACATACATACTATATGTATGTAGTAAAGTAAATCACACGTCAAAAATCTAGTAATTTAGAGGCGAAAAGAACTGGCAAAAAGTAGGAGAAACAAAGTTAAAGTCAAGTTATTTTTAAGTGAACCAGGCCTCAGGTTATTGGGCAGTAAATAAGGAAAAATATTTTTTTTAATCGACTTATTTAAATAGTCGGTTTAAGATATATGTATAAACCTCAGCACTCTGTCTATATTATCTTGGTAATAATATACACATGAAAAGATTTTCTATGTGTCAAATTCTACAACGCTCCTTATATTTATAAAGAAGCAGGTATAGCAGGTAGTATAGCCATGGTAATGACACCCGGTATATGTGTACGGCAAAAAATATACTAGTGGTTCAGATATAAATATACATTTAGGCGCAAAAATTCCAAACAACCAAATTTCACATGGCTTAAGGTGATGCTCGAAACGTGTGCCAGAAAGCGAGAGAGTGATGCCTGCAGACAATTTTTTTAAATTTCTGATCCCTGGTGATTCAAGTTAAAAAATATAGTAACTTACTATAACTTTTGCTATTGAGTGCAATTTATTTTATTAATATTAATTAATTGTGATATATGGTATATTAGTTTGTTTATATTAGTTTGGAAGATATACAGAAAGCAGTTGTTACATGCATCAGTGAGGCTCTCAGAATAATTCCAAATCAGACACTTAAGTTTATATTTACTGCCCAGAAGCTTTGCCTGTAATCCACCGGCAAAGAAGTCGACACTCAGCCTAAGTGAATTCTCCCTATTAGTCTCCTGTAATAAAAGGCTTTCTAAACAATTAGTAAGTTTCACTACATGCCACGCACTTTCCTAAACCTATAAAACTGGACTTAAGTTCGATACAAAATATTGCCATCTGTTCCAGAGAATAGTGGGGGTCTATACGGATAAGTCCAAACTGTATAATTGAATGAGAGGTGGTACCTTTTCAACAAAATTAGATACGAGAAACGGCTACCGTCTACCAGATCACTGTTATTACTTTCAAGCGCAGATCACACCAACTAAAGAACTCTTCTTTTTCAGGCAAAAAGTGTGACCACAAAAATAAATATATGTATATATACAGATAGCCAAGTGAATTGAAATCACTAAATTCCTTTGGCGTTTCACTAATTATGGTGAAAGAATACCTTGCTCTCTTGTTGGTTCGAAGTTTAATTGTATCGTGGAAGAAATATAACTGGACGGATGCTTGTGCTTCACGCTAAACCATGCAATGCATTCCAGAACATAGTGATATTCCTGCCACCTAATAGTTAAACTCCAATAAAGAGGGAATATATATGGCTTTGACAATTTGCAGATATCTCATCCATAAACATGTATATGAATAGAACTGAGTCTCGGTGGAAAAAATCCATAACTTTTTCAACAAGCAAAGAAATGTGGTGTGAATTGAACATGGGCCGCACTTGCGATTCAAAAGGGTTGGCCAAAGAACCCAAGTTGGAGCGTTGGTAGGTCATTGTTTTATTAGAAAAAACACCAGCAGAATAGCGATAACATACAATGATTACTGCTGAAGTTGTCAAAAGTTGAAGAAGAAGAGACTGTAGAACATTTTTTACGCGCTTGAAAGGCTTTTTATAGTAAAAGAATCGCAGCTACCGGTAGCGGCTTTCTTCGGGCGCGGATGTTGCACATTTAGAACTATTCAAATTGACTTCATCAAGACCACTGGGTGATTCTGAGAAGACAAATGGAGTGAGCTGACCACAGGGTGTTTCAGCGCCGACAAAATGGAGTGAACTGAATTTATTTCCCGTAAATTCAAAATGGACCTCCTAAAGGAATAGCTACGTCGTTATACAAACAATGTAGCTACCTCAGTTTATCATCTTGTGGAGCAAGCGTACCTTTAAACCAAAAATCTATTCACGCAATTTCATATTGTACTGCAACTTTCAAAACGCAATCTTCTTGGATTTGATATACAAGTATAATTTTTTTGATTTGAGAGCACCAACGGTCCAAATTTGCTCATAGAATGAATAAAATGGGTTGAAATTTCGCCCTAGATCTTATATAATTAACAAGCTTTATGTATCTAAAGGTACTTCCTTGGCTTTAATCCTCGCAAATTGAAAAGGTATGAAATGTTCGGTTATACCCGAACTTAGCCCGAACCTCCTTACTTGTTCTTGATCTTACAAGAAACTGCCTTAAATCATAATGCTCACTTTAAAAATCAGGCGCATTTAAATATTTGCCATGAACGCGCACATCTCCGCCTTTAAATAAATTATATTTCTACCGAAAACAAGTCAGCAATACGACTGCTGTCTGCCTATTCTTATACACAGTTTATTAAAGTTCATTATGTGCGTACTTTAGTAGTCCTATTGCATTCTCGCAGACAATGTTCCAATTTTAATAATAATAATATACTAAGTAAATAACAATTTTGCATATTTTCAGGCGCTAGACAACTAAATTCGTCACAGACGCCACAGCGTAAAGAGAAATTGCTTAATAATAAGAATAAATTTGAAAAAAAAAAAATTGCACAAAAAAACAGTCAAGTCATATACACACATACATATTTGCATACTCACACACACAAACACGCACTATAAAAGCAGCGTCTTTCCACTTGTCAAAAGGTATAACAGTGATTTTCTTTGCTTACATTTGCTTAACAATTTCGTAGCAAAAAAATGACTTGTTGAGAGCTATCGTGCGAAGAGTCTGCAGGTTGTGGAAGCTTGGAGCCAAATAAAAACAGCGACTAAACTAACGCAGCCGAAAAAAAAAAATACAAACACAGAAAATCTGTTTGACATTTATGTAGCTTTATGTGGGCGTGTTTGTGTACGCCTAGGCCTGGCAACTTATTGTCATTGTCAGCTTGACTTAGACCCTGAGAGTGCGCGCGCCTAAAAGCAGCCAACTGAACAGTGCCAAGAGGCGCACGAGCAAAAACAACAAGCTCACAAATGGGCAACAACATAAGCAAAAATGAAAACAAAAGTAAAGAACAACAACAACAGAAAGCAAAAACACAACAACAAAGGAACAGGAAACAACAAAAACAAAAAAAACAACAACAACAGTAAAATCAAAAACAACAAGGAAGGAAAAACATAAAACAACAAAAACGAAAGCAAAACCAAAAACAACAAAAACAAAACAAAAGAGCCGTAGCAGCCACAAATGCGCAACAACAATGCCAAAAGAGTCAACAATGTGCAATACTTAAGCGTGTTTACGCACACAAACACATACAGACATGTATAAACACAACTACATGCCTGTGGGCACACACACACACCGAGTGCAGAAACCCACACCCCCCCACACCATCAAAAAAATGTCATCAAGCACAACGCGTTTGTTCTGTGCCTGTGTTGTCGTTGCTTATTATTATGCTGCGGCTTGCTGTGGCGGTTTGCTGCCGCTTTGTGCCACAGTCGCTGCCGCCAGCTAAGCCTATTCAAAAATATGCATTATGTGTGTTGTTTTCTGCAGTGCGAAATATTTTTTTTTTTGTAAATTTTTTTTTTGTGCTTTTGTAGAAATATTGTTTGCTGTTTCTATTGGGAGCCGCGCTGTAACGCTAAGCCTGCGCCCACCCGTCGTAGGCCCAACTGTACGCACGCCCACCACCCACCAAACTCTTCACTTCCACTTAGTATGCAGCGTGCGTAGAGTTTATGGCATAGCAATAGGCGCACACCAGCGGCAGCGATAAGATTAGCTTAAGTCCCAACAACGGTTTGCTGGTTGTTTGCGAGTTTTATGTTTGCAAAAAATATTTTCGCACACAACAAAAACGAAAGCGAAGAAAAAAGAAAAAAAAGTGCCAAAACAAGTAAACAAAAAATTATGACTATGAAAACGTATAGCAAATAACGTTGCGACTACGCGACGCGATATTATTGCATGCCTTTAGGCGCGCGGTAACTGCCAGCGCACGTTTGCACTTAGGCGACTTTTGTATTTCCGGCATTGTTTATTTTCTGCAGTTATTCATAACTGCTACTGTTTTTGTTGTTATATGTTGTTTTTTTTTTTTGTTTGTATGTCCGCATGCTGCTTTGGCTTTCAGCCAGTTGTTAAGACACTTAAAGACTTTATATTTTGATTAATGCTTTGGAACAACGTAAGCTGGTTATGAGTGTGAGGCATACTTTGCGGCGCAAAAGCTTAGTAGGCGTGCTACCTGCATGGGAAGCATTTATTACGCAAATGGTTGAGGTATGTAAGTTATCGTGCGTTGTATTGGCTGGGACTTATAGACATAATTTATCTGTTTCTTAGTATGTCTGCGGAAATATAAAAAAAGTAATAAAAATAAAAAATAATTGTGTGTCAAAGTGGCAGGTTGAGAATATTTAAATCGCTGCTAAGGAAGTCAAGTTAACTGTTTTGCTGGAGTTTATGAAGCAGGGATTTGGTTTTAATGTCAACGCGTAGACTACAGCATTATATGTATACATTAAGACATTTCAGACATTCTCATATAATTTATTTTTTCAAAAAACAAAATCGAAAGGAAAGAAAAAAACCAAAATCGAGAAACAGCGTTAACTTAGTTGCAACGAAGCTATAATACACAAATAAGAAAGTAATCGATACAGAAACTAGATTTTGATCAGTCAGTTTGTATGGCAGCTATATGCTATAGTAACCGGATCTGAATAATTTTTTGAGATATTATAGTGTTGCTTTGACCAACAATCCGTGCCGAATTTCGAAACGCAAACTTATCAAATAAAAAAGTTTTCTATACAAGAACTTTATTTAGAACAATCAATTTGTAGGGCAGCTATATGCTATAGTGACCCGATCTGAATAAGTTCTTCGCAGATAATATTGTTGGCTAAGGTAATCATCCATGCCAAATTTCGGAAAGATAACTCATCAAATAAAAAAGTTTCCCATACAAGAACTTTATTTTGAACAACCAATTTTTAGGGCAGCTATGTGCTATAGTGCCCCGATCTAAACAATTTCTTCGGATATTGTAGCGTTGCCTTGAGCAACAATCCATGCAGAGTTTCGAGAAGATATTTCATCAAATAAAAAACTTTTCCATACAAGAATTTTATTTTGATCAGTCAGTTTGTATGGCAGCTATTCCTTCAAACATTGTACTGTTACCTTAGACCTTAGACTGAATTTCGGGAAGATATCCGGTTCGTGAAGATATCCGGTTCGGGAAGATATCAAAGTCAAATAAAAAAGTTTTCCATGCAAGAACTTTAAGGGCAACAATGTATGTATATGCAATAGCGGTCTAAAAAACCAACAATGTTTAGCAAGTTTCTACATTTCAGATTACACTTCTGCATATAACCATAACACATCTTCTATCAAAATCCATTAACCTATTAAGAAGACATTTACTTGCACTCTCAAGCTTCAAAATTTTTTGCTAACTCACTCTCAGTAACCTCTCCATAGCTCTCTCTCCGTAACATTCTTCGTTGAAGCTTTACTCCTTTCTCTCTTCTATCTTTCGCTATCACAACTTTCTCTCTTATCTCTTATCTCTTTCTATTCTTACTTTCATACATTTCTATCACAACTTTTCTTTATAAGTATATTCACCAAATCTCACTCTTCAGTTGTTAATAAATCCGCCTGATTTATGTTTCGCTTTTGATTTACTCGCATTTTACCCATCAGCTTTAGCGCCTGAAAGCGCTTTTTATTTAATAGCTTAAAAGCTTATGCTCTGAGTTGTTTTGCAATTTTAATGAGGTCGCTTGCAGCAGTTAGAAAGTAAATTAAATCACTTTGATGTGATGTATACTATTCAAAATGCGGGCAACTGATGGCAGATAAATTTAATGAATTAGGTGGGTGTATTTAATTTACTTGTATATGTGGGGGAATATATTTTTCGTGATTTTGGTAAACCAAAGTAAAAGTAAAGTATAGATTAACTAATTAAATTCATATTTAATACAATAAAGATCTATACAAAGGATTTAAAAAAATAATATTTGCTGCTTGCTAATTTGGAAAATAGTTCAAAAGTTTTAAAAAAATATATCAAATGATAATAAATTACGGAGTATGTACTTAAATTGGAATAAGCAGAGCCGAAGAGCCTAAATATAGCAATTTTGGGCTTTCAAAAAGTTGATAAAAGTGAGCGTTTTTCGCAAGAAAAAGGAAAAGAGCAACTGCAATTTGGGGTTAAACTGGAACAAAAAAAGCATTTTTGCAATACCCTTTATTGGTGACTTATAAACTCTAGCAGAACAGATTATTGATAACTAAAGAAATCTTTTTTTGGAATCTATCTCAAGTTACCTAAAACTTTGATCTTACGAAATGTTACCTTTTGATTAGCTTTAAGACTTTGAATTATTTTTAGGACTTTTTTATTAGCTCTTTTGCAGCCTCCGTAACCTTTTCAAAGCGCTTTTGATCATGAAATCATATAAAAAATACTTTGGTTTATTTTAAGGAATTTTATATGAGCTTGTTTGTAGCCTTTCTTACCTTTTTAAGGCAGTTTTCATCATAAAAATATATTAAAAAAAATTGCTCTTGAACAAGTTGTTCTTGCGTTGCAAATTTATTAAGTATTTTGTATCAGACTTGACGAACTTCAGTGTAGTTTTAGAGCGAGTATGTGCCGCCAGCTGTCATATGAAGGTAAAGCCTGCATTACCAAGAGTTTGGTGTTCCCTTCTTGGTTTTTCTTTGTCTTCTATTAAAAGCAAGAATTTATGAATATTCCTTAAAGCGTTTAAATGAATTTTAATATAATTTGAAGGCAATTTAGATTCACTAGCTATATTTTAGACAACAGACTCTGCGCCCAACGGGGAGTCATCAAACCAAAATTTTTAATTTTTTATTTTCAGATATGTAGATGTGTCACTTGGTGAACTGATCATCAGTATAGTTTTAAGGCAAGTTTAGTCTAGTACTCACTAGCTGTTTTCCTGATAACAGAGTCTGCCCTCAACTGACAATCAGCAAACAAAAAGTGCTGTATTTCGTATTTATTTATTTTGCGTTTTCTTCTCCTTTGCTCGAGAAATCTCTAAGATGCTTATAATCTTATTTTTTGTATTTATTACTATATAAATTATTTTATTTATAATTTTACCAGTTACTTCTCTGTTATTTATATTTCGCTAAATTTAGAAGAAAACTGTCTGTTAAGTCAACAAAATCTAAGCCATATGTCTTTATAATTGTTTTGAAGACCTACTTTTATTTATTATGCGTTAAAATCGTTTCTAACTATAGAGTTTACACAACGATTTATTACTCATGGCCCTCAATTTCGAAACACGAAGCGCCATTTCAGCATCTTAGGAGAATTCAGGGTGTAGTCAGGATTGATGTAATTTTTCCACATATTGAAACGATAAGATCTTTAATCAGGTTTGGAACAAATTTATTAAATTTAACTTGTCTTTAATGAAAACATATAAAGTTTGACAGAACCGTATATGGATACTCAGTATTTAAAAAAAATGCCAAACAATGGTTTTCATAAAAGAAAAATCCCAAAATCGCCTGTTTTTTGGGGTAGCCACTAAGTGTGTCCTTAGCGAACTTGCAGCTAAAATTATATTATTTCAATTCTTAGATATTCAATACCTATTAAATTCAGTGTAAGGTCAGCACCTCTACATATTAACTACTTTACTTATTTTAGGCTACAGCTGCCTTCAGCTTACTTAATTTGCAGTTATGGCATTAACATTAAATGGTTTTTATCTAACATATTACACTACATATAATAACGGTTTACTACTGCCGAAGCCATAACTTTTTATATTTGCTCTTAAACTAAGCAAAAAACAAGTTTCTTCACATCAAATTTAGGGTTATCCAAAGTTTGAGTACTAAGAACCCACTAAAATCTAGCTAAAATGACACACTCATCACAATGAAGTTTATGATAAACAACATTCGTGGCTACAACATGAAGTTATACGAAGCATATTATCAGCACTGGCAGCAATATTAAGTGTGATGACTTATAAGAATATAAGCTGTAGGTAGGAAAAAAGTTGCTAAGGAACCACTAGCAGTAAAGTGTGTACTGTCATTATTATCTATATACATATACAGCGCTATCAGCTATCAAATAACAACAAAAAATAAAAGCAGGTAGTAAATATATCAGTAAATATACGTATAACACTCGGACACTGTATAACTATAGAGTGATATATCTTATAGATATATACATTTGTTTGTATGAGTGACTGCAGTAATGGCGCGACAGAAATTTTTATAGCATATCTTAAGGATGTAGGAGTGACATGAGGACACTGGACAGCAAAACATTACATTACTAAACGGCAGCATACGCATTTCTGTATATACACATATATGTATATACGTTGTATATGTATATGTAAGCATGTGTGAGTATATACATATATGTATGAGTGCGTGTGTTTGTTAAGTGAATTGGCACGCAAGTGTTTCAACATGTTTGTCACGTGTACGTGGCAAGTTTTTATGCGTTTAGTAGTGTCTATTCGCAGCTTCTCTTCTTTTTGCGCTGATGCAAGATAAGTGAGGTCAGACGAAAAGGGGTCACACTACACACACCAGCATCAGCGTAAACTACAACTGAGGGGCGCATAAAAAGCAGCCAAGCGGTGCCATGACACTCGTGCTGCTGCGTCGTCCAGTTACCAAAGCTTGTCAGTGGAGATGATGTGCGAGCCAAATGTCGGCCTATGGCGACCACAAGCGTGCATGTACATACACACATGCACATTTGTATGTATATATACATATGTACATATATAAACATACATGTAATATGTACCACACCTGAGGGAGAGTTCATGAAAAACACGTTTGGTGCGCGTTTGACATGCAAACCTGCAAACCGGGAGTACGCTTAATGGCTGCAGCAAGTGCCACTAACTGTAGTACAAAAAAACATCCACACACAAACCTATATTTTGATGTATATGAAATTAATATGAAGGTGAAAGTTGCAGCAAGCCGAGGCGAGGCGTGTTGGCATTCGCAATTTGACCCAAAAATAATGCTACATTTAACAAAGCGCTCGCCTACACACACACATAAGTATATATTTTTATATGGCTCTGTAATAAAGCTATAGGTAAGCGCGTGAAAAGGGTGTCCACACTCCATATGGTTATAATGTTTGGCGCATTTGAGTGCAAATTTCAAGTTGTGCACTTAATTTCCCCCATATGACAGGGGCGTTAAGGGGCTTAAAGTGCTTGATGTGCTGAATTTATAGTTTATATACTGAACATGTGTTCATAAAAGAGGGTGAAAGATAGTTTCTGGCGACTTTACTGCCTAGGAATGTGTTATGTGTGACATAAGGTGAGGTTGCCTTCAGATGAACTATATTTATAGCGTGGAAGGCTATAAAACATTAAGAATTTTTCTAAAAAATTGGTAAAATAGTGGGCTTTTAATTGGCTGTAAAAAATATATCAAATATATAATCAAATTATATAATATCCACAAAGAAATTATAAAATGTAAATCAAACTGGTTGGAAAATGCAATTTTTGTAAATTTTACATTACAGTGCCATCTAGCGGATAAAAATACTTTATGTAATTGTCATGCAATTTATTTTTAATTTTATGTGATTATTGTTCTAAATAATACCCTTTACGAAATTATAAGATGCTGATCAAATAGGTCAAGAAATACATTTTTCCTTAATTTTTCAGCACAGCGCCATTTAGCGGATAAAAATATTTCACATAATTATCATGTAATTTGTTCTGAATAGTCATTTTTCTAAACAGTACCTTCTAAAGTATTATTAGATGTAGGTCATGTTAGTCAGAAAATACAATTTTTCTCAATTTTACAACACAGCGCCATCTAGCGGATTAAAATATTTCACATAATTATCATGTAACGTGTTCTAAATTTTATATGAATCAGTTTATATAGTTTATATAAAAGGAACCATCGCTTTAACTATATTTTATACTTCTCTTACCTTGCGATACTTTAAAAGCTTTACCTTGTAATGCATTAAAACCTTTATTTAGAGCTTTTATCATAAAAACTTGAATTACTTTCAAATTTGTCTACGGAGAGATGCGCTAAAATTAATACCTTCTGTGCCCACTTTTTCTAAATTTTTAATACCGAAAATGCTTTTTAAGAGCTTTTACAATTAAAAATCTAATCAGTATGTATGCTTCTCTTAACTTGTGATACCTTAAAAGCTCTACCTTGCAATACCTAAAAAGCTTTCTTTGAAGCTTTTATCGTAAAAAATTTACATAAACTTTCATAATATTTCTCCACCGTTTTTTGAAAGATGTGGCTAAAACTAATATCTCTTAAGCTTACACTCGTGTTTTTTTTTTTAATTTTTAATACCCAAGATGCTTTCAAAGAGCTTTTATAATTAAAAATTCTATCATTATTTTAGTTTAATTAATATTGTTGCTCGAAAAAATATGCTTATCTGTGCCGTTTCTTTTAAGATAAAAATAATATCTGTAAAGCTTCTGTAAAAGCTGTTTTGAGTTTAGTACAGTTTAGGAACATCGCATCTATCTAGCACATGTATTCGTAATTTTTTTTTAAGAAATACTTCCTTCTAAAAAGATCCCAAGCTATCGATTTCCAAAGCTTAAAGCTCTAATTTAAAATTATTTCATTGAAATCTATTTGCTAGTTGCTTTAAAAAACTATTGAAGCTTATGACCATTCAGAAAGCTTTCATCGAATTAAGAATATGTATATGTTTTTGATATTAGATTTTTTATAGATTATGAGGTTTTTCACTTAGTTATAAAACAGTTTAACTATAATATGATTTGTCTATTAGTTCGAAAAAGTATTGGAGTTTAGGAATTTTCCATAGAAAGAAAAATGGTTATTTCTGATATGTGAATTTATATAAATTTTGAGATATTTTTGTTCTCTGCGCGGTTTGTGATAGCATTTTCTTCTGGGTTCTTAAACAATAATGTCCCTAACCGAAAGCTTTTATTGAAAGAAAGGTCTATGACATTGATTTCTGAATTGATTGGTTTTAAGATATTTCAGTTCTTTGATCAGTATATAAAAAAAAATTATAAAATCTGAAAACTTAAAGTAAAATATATAAAATATACAGCAAGCTGATCATTTTGAAAGAGATTGGCTGCCTATCCAGAAGGCTTTAATGGAAAGAAAGATTTATGTTTGTTTTTGATATCTAAATTTAAATGGGATTCAGTCTAATTGACCATAAAAACTTTTGCAAATAAAAAGAGCTTATTTTAGGAATGATATTCAGCAAATGCCTTCATCAAACTAATTATTCTCTATATGCCAAATGACGCAAAGGAACCTATGCCAAAAGATTCAATTTGCCTGACTTCTGAATTTATTTAAAGTTTTGTCGATAGTTGCTAATATTCTTTTCGTAAAATTAGATTCATATATGAAACATCCAAGGCATCCAGAAATTAACTTCTACCACAGCGCCATCTATATAAATCCAAAAACTAAACTGTTTAACGCTCTCCAGTTACATATGTTCAGCGCACTAATTCAGTGACGCCTGCGTGCCAAAATGTAGGATATATAAAGTGCAATAAGAACAAAAAATCAGATTCACGTTGCCACTCAGAGACGCGGTTGTCAATACCAAAGCTGCAGACATGTGCTGCAACTCACATGACCACATATGTACGTGTCTATGTATATATAAAGCTAAATATCTCAAATCCACGCCACTCAACGCACAATTTTATTGCTTTTAAATGTCGCCGACAATGTTGTTAGACGCGTGAAAAGCCAACGTGTTATTGGCGGCGTAAAATTTCACAGCTCTCATTGACAGTCTTACTGGCAGTTGCGATGGAAAGGTTGTGTCTCATTTGGTTGGTATGTGTACCATAAAGCCCAGTATGGCTTATGCAATGTATGATATCTTATGTGATACACACGAACATATTCGCAGTGTTAAAAGCGTGATTGATGATTTACCGTAGTCTGACTGCGGGTAGTCGGCGTCACAGCTGGCTGCAGTATTTTCGAGTTAATAAAGGCGTCACTCTGAAAATGCAATGAAGAGTGAAGTGAAGGCATGTGCATTCAATTTTCGTTGACATTTTCTGTCAAACACATGAATTCCGCTGTGCTGTAGGCACAAATGATTGGGATTTTATGGATCGTAGCACAGTTTTGAGCGCTTTAGGTTAGCTAGACTGGAAATGTATACATTAAAGCTTCGGTTATCATTTTTATCGCATATTTTAATGAACGTACGCATATTACACTGAATTTTTGGTAAGAAATTGGCAAGACATATTACGAAAAGTATAAATAAATGAAGAAAAATATTGTCTGCCTTCAAAACAATATTTAACTAGCAAGTGTTATACTAAATTTTTATCTGCTCTCAACCAATGCTTCGTTTCCTCTCCCTCAGTACAAAAAGTTTGACAAAACACAGTTTAATTGCAAAAAATAGCTACATTTTTAATTTTTAGCATACCTTAAGGCGCTGTGAAATATAAAATATTATTTATTTATTTCAGCCAACGGGAAACTTTATAAGGACTGCATAAATATCTGCATTAACCAAATACAAATCGATTGAGTAATATTTTTAGCATATCCTGAGGCGCTACATTTCTTAATTAGCGATTAGATTAATAATAAATGTCATAAACAGCATTGCATTTAAAACTCACATCCAATTAGTAAAATAAGTAAGCTGACATCTGCCTGTGGACTATTCCAATTTCTTTTGCTGATACCATATAACAGTATATATAAATCTGAACCTTTGTCCCAAACTATATTTTCCATTTTTGCAGATAGGGTTTTGAATTTGTGTTAAATATCGACAAAATTAAACTACAACAACATTTAAAACTAAAAGCAATAATAATAAAAATGATTGTATAAAGTGCACTTTTAGGCGCAAAGCAAGAAACTGTTATTTTTTGTAGTTAAAATGGGTATTCGGAGTTGACTTGAATAATATTTGCAACTAAACTATGTTGCTACTAGTAGGTGGTATTTGCTACAAAATTGTTGTACGATTTTAGGCGAAAAAAATGGAACCAGTGTGTACTGACAAATTATTATGACTTAAAATATATCGACTTTGAAGATATATTTATAAGAATAGTTAAAAGTAAATACTACAATACTACACCCTAAAAATAGGCAACATTTTACTAATGTTAAATTGTATCTTAAACTACATAGCAAATGAAGCAGGCAACGCACATTACAATTGCCTACACGCACACTCATATAACATTACAACACGCCCCTTGGACATATACACAACCACTATAACCAGAACCATAATTACCACAAATTCTCGCGTCTAGCCAAAGGCGTTCAACCGTACAGCCTACAAACAGCCAACGTTAATGGCACTGTCTCTAAGATTGACGCGCCGCCGTCACAGCTGCTGCTCACATTAGCGGCAAAGCACTTTGGCTCGACAAAGTGGTGATGCGCAAAAGTTGTGGCGTGAGCAGAGTAACCGCGACAGCGCTGTGGGCACTACCCGCTTGATATGCAAATCTCTGCTCACATGCACATACATATATGTAAAAATTTACACACAACACGCCTATACGAAGGCGAGTAATTATGTCATGATCGCAACCGTCAAGCTTGTTAGGTGACCACATTGAGTGGATTGCGTATTGCTCATTTGGAGCGAGTAGCTACTGAGATGCGTGATTAATGGCAAACCATTAAATCGTTTTCATTGTTGTAATGAGCGTACGCAAACCAAAATCTTGTCAGCGCAATAACAACAACGTATGCAGCAATTTGCAAGTGTGCGCCTGTGGATATGCTTCTGCGTTGACAGCAGCGCGCTGACGGGCGGTTCAGGGCAGCATGCTTTCGGGCTAATGATCTGACTAGTAGCTATGATATGGCTTTTGAAGGTATGGCAGTATGAAAGTAGTGCCTATAATTTGTTTAAAGATTAAGTTTGTGTTGCTCTTCAAATGTGTAATTTACCGTTGCCAGATAGAAATATTCAAATTTGAATAATTAGTTTGACAAAATATTTAAACAATTTAAAATGCTTAGAAAAAATTTTTATTTATCTGAAATTTTGTGTCAGGGTGTTGTCATATTTCTAAATATTTTGGGCCCGTAAAGCTAATTATTGCATATTTTATAAATTATCCTAATAATAAAGTGTTTTCATTAATTTGTTTAAAATGGAACTTTAAAAACTACGGTGTAGGGTTACCAGATCGCAACAATATTAAAATGAAATTTCAAATTTTCGAAAGGTAATTCATTATCTTAAAAAGTAGTGCAAAAATTGGGAATTTGCTAAAGTTTTTTTCGCAAGATGTTGCCATATTTCTAAATATTTTGGTTTCGTAAAAATATATTTTGAATTTTTTTGAGCAATTAATTTAATACAAAAGTTGTACCATTGAAAAAAATTAAATTAAAATTTAGAGTTGCCACATTACATTAATATAAAATTTAATTTTATAACTTTCGAAAGATATTTAATTATCTTAAAAGTGTAGTGAACAAATCGGAAATTTACTAAACTTTTTTCTTGCAAGGTGTTGCAATATTTCTAAATATTTTGGTTGATTAAAAATATATTTTGATTTTTTTTCAGCAAATAATTTAATATGAAAGTGGTTCCATTAATTCTTTTAAAGGCAAACTTTTAAAAATTACGATTTACAGTTGCCATATTAGAACAATCTAATATTTTTTTAAAGAATTTTCGAAAAATATTTAATTTTCCCAAAATTTAATGAAAAAATTGGAATTGAATTTACTAAAATTTTTTGCAAAGTGTTGCCATATCTCTTAATATTTTGATTCAGTAAAAATATATTTAGAATTTTTTCCCGGCAATTACTTTAATATTAAAGTAGTACCATTAATTTTTTATAGAAAAACGTTTAAAAATTACGGTTTAGAGTTGCCATATTACATTAATACAAAACTGCATTTAATAATTTTCGAAAAATATTTAATTTTCCTAAAATTTAGTGAAAAAATTGGAATTAATTTTACTAAAATTTTTTCAAAGTGTTGCCATATTTCTATTTCTGGCTCGGTAAAACTTTATTTTGCTTTTTTATGTTGCACTATTAAAATGGTTCCATTATTTTGTTTTAAGAGAAACTTTCAAAAATTCAATTGTTTAAATAATTACTTTTTCAGAGTCTACGATATTGTCTATAAAATATAAAAATAAATTAAAAACGTTCCATTATAATCCGGTCTCATATTTGTATGTACTTCATTCCTTTGCATTTTTTACCCTCCAGAGTAAGAAAGGGCAATTTAGATTTATGATTTTTCAAATAACTTGCACAATCTTGGTTTTATATAGTTCCTGGTAGTCATCAATACAACAAAACAAATTTGTTTTGCTTTTCAGATTTGCGAAAATTTATATCGCCTACTTTTGTGCGTGGACTATTTATGTTACTACCGCCGCTTTTGCCCCACAATTTATTTATTTTCAATTTTTTCTTTAATCAAGTTTATTTTTTTATGTGGTTGCCATACTTATTGTTGGTCGTTGTGGTTATTGTTACGAGCAACAATTGTGACATATTGGCATTCAGCTCTTTTTCCTTTCTTTTGCGCTTCGCCTGCCACTATTTTACTTTTATTGCGACAATTTTTCGTCCCATGTCCATTTTTATTATATTTTTCCACTCGCCGACTTTGATGCCCGTTGTCGCCTTTAGATTATTCGTGTTGAAGTTTAACAGTTGGATAGCGCTGCTGTTGCTTATTAGAAAATTCTTTACCCGTGACCGCAGCTGCTGCCAATCGGTTGCCATCATTGCGGTCCCAACGATTTGTGGCGTTAAATTGTTATTGACTTCTTGAGAGTGAAAGTGAACAAGAAAGTAAATAAAGGACACAAAAAAAAAGGAAAATTTATGTGAAAATATATACGCATAGTGGATGGAAAGTATGCAGATGGCAAGCAGGCAAATTGGTTTTGGCATAATTTGTGGCACATTTGGTTTCGCAATTGAATAAATATTTTTTTCTTTAACTGTAGTTGGAAGGTCAGCGCACGTGAGGGTAGAAAAAATTGCAAAGTTATCAGCATGGAGCAAGAAGGAAAGTTAGTTCAATAAATATGTTAATTGGAATTTTTTTTGGTACAAAAATGTAAAGTGATTTTAGGCGCATATGCTAGCATAAGTCTATACAAATCTTCAAAAATATATTTAAATCTATAATAATTCAACTTAAAGCTGAATTCAAACAATTTCACGGAAATATGTTAACTGCTTTTAGGCACAATACCTTAATAATTATTGCACATATAAACCACTAACAGGTTTATCTCAATCAAAAACTCATATTAATTCAATTTATGCTTAAATTTTCTCTTTGTGCATACTTTTATCTATCAAAATCAATTATCTTTCGAACTTTCTCTAACCACAAATACACACTTGTCATATTCAATCCATACATTTATAATTGCATATGTATGTATGTATGAAAATCGCCTCAAGTGTTGGCGAATAGTAAATTAGAAAGTATATGGTTAACTGATAATGTCAACACTTTGTCTTGGAATGTTATGCCTACAGCCTAATTTTTAGGTCAACACAATTATTTTGGACGCTAGCTAGGAGCTCGCAGATATGAGCTGGTGTTAAGGTGAAAGGGAGATAGGTTTATAAATTTTCTAGCCGCAAGCTGGAAAATGAAAAAGTTTGCTGTTAGTTTATATGAATAACCGACCTTTAAGTGGCAGGCATAGCCTACATTTAGGGTTGTGTTGCTTAAATAAGGAATCGTGAAGCTGGAAAAACTGATTTTAGCAAAGAAATATTAAATTAAGGCTACTAATACTCAATTTTGATATTATGTAGTGGATATATTATTGTTTATTTGCAATTCAATAGAAACCATTGTATACATTTAGGCTGACATGGTTAATATATTATTTTTCTACACTCACACATTACCTTTTAATTTTGGTGGGAGATAAATATAGATAATTTTTAAGCCGCAAGGTGAAATGAAAATGTTCGTTTAAATAACTGACATTTAAATGGGAAACATTGCCTGCATTTACCAGTAAGTTGCTTAAATAATCAATACTGAAAGTAGAAAGGACGGATTTTAGCGAAGGAAAATTAAATTAAGGCTACTAACATTCAATTTAGGTATTATGTAATGGATATATTCAGCAATTATAGAAGTTATAGGCGCTATATGAATAAGTTATTGAAAGTTATGACACAAATCAAAACAAGATACTGTAAAATTTTTATAATATATATATGTAGAGAAACATACTACAACTTAGAAAGCTGCAGTATAGAAGTAAAATGTAATCTCTTTGCATTTTTGAAATTGAATGTAAGCCATTGCCTACATTTAGGCTCATCTTGCAAATGCATTGCCGCATGTTATTCGTATATGGTTTCTCCGCAAATATATATAACGAGTGTTTTTTACTATATTTACGTCAAATCTCTGAGGACTCAACAACTTGCCATCACTTAAATTTTTTATTTTTATTTTATGTATTTGTTAACCTCAAATGTCATTCTTCTTTGCGGCAATGTTATCTGCTCTTCAGCTTACTTGTACTTCGTCCGCAAATTGCTGGTTAGGAAAAGGCATTGGTTGAGTGACAATTTATTGCCACACCAAATTGAATTATCTTTTAAATGTGGCAGCAAGCGAGTGCGGCAAAGTGGCGGCAGCAAAGACAAAGCATGCAAAAACAACTAAAACTTTGCTGGTGTAACACTTCAGTAACAAATAGCAGGAAAATCAATGAACCCAATGTACCATTTCCCTCATATAAGACAGCACAAATAAATAGAGAGAATTGGCAAAACTTAGGGTCTCAGCAAATGGAATGTCGAAAAAATAAGAGTCCACAAAAACTGCTTAAAATGTTAGCCCAACCCTCACAGTCCCCATTACATGCTCTTGCGCCGAAAAGCATGCTTGCAGTTTCTGATTTTCATATAAAATGACAAACATGCCAAAGCGGTTTAGTTTGAGGTGAGTTGGGCGGCGGTAAACACTCGAGTGTTTTTCGAGCGCTTTCCGTTGACTACTTGACTAGGCTGCCAGGGAGACTTGAGCTGAATGAAAGCTGTTGAAGGATAAGCTGACCAGAAGGCTACCAACAGCTGCAGCGGTCATGGTTAAAAGCTAAAGTGAACTACAACATGACGCATAGAAGAGCTGAGAGGTAGTCAAGTATGTGTACGGTAGCTGTGAAGAGTGTGCAATTGAAAAGTGAGAGGAAGCAGTTCAAAGCCAGTAGAGTGCGGAACCAATTCGAATATTGGAAAAGCCATTAAAATGTAGACATTCATGGCTGGTGCAACAAGCGACAGCATGCGATAGAGTCAAATACCCCTAAAAATATACAAATGTGTGCAGTTTTGAAGCGTCTATGTTTGATTTTGTCCGAAACGACTACATTTTATTGCAGTTTAGAATAATCAATCTGACGGCATTGGTGTGTATTCGCAACTTAAAAGCCAAAAAATTTTGGTTTTACTTTTATTATGACATTTTTACAGCGGTTGCTCGTCCTAAATGTAGGCATTGTTGTCAAGTTTTAGTTTTACAAGCACACCACTGTTTTTCTTGAAACTAAAAAGGCTTAAGTTGCCCGTTGCCTTGAAATTTACAGTCGACGAATTTTTTTTTGCAGACTACTGCATTATTTCAACGAATTATGATTATTAATATTTTTGTAATTTTTCAGCCTTAGATTTCCAAATGTGCGCACTTGGCAAAAATAATAATTTGTCTGGCTTTTTTTTCTTGCAATTCAGCAAATTTGTTGTGTGCTGTTTTGGTTTGCCCTCTTCGCTTGGCTGTTGGCATTTGTGGCAGTCTTATGCAGTTGTTTTATGACTGTGCTGGTGGTTATCATTGCAGTCATTTAGGCGCTTTGCGGTTAGTCACTTAGTTTGCTGAGTTGTGGTGCTGGAAAGGACATTTGGTGTTTGTGAAAAGATTGCGGCTGCTTAGGGTAGAAAGTGCTTGGCTTGGCAAAATGAAGCATGAAGTCTGAGTGTATATATATTCATATTCGAAAGGGTACAAAATATATATTTTAGGAGGGCGCTCAGAAGGGTTTCTTTTGCAACAAGATAAGTGAATTAGAACGTCATTAAAATAGACATTGAAGAAAAAAAAATAAATACCAAAATTCAGAAGAACGTATAAGGTCACGCACAAAGTAGAGAGGACATGAACAATATTTAAATAAAACCTTAAAAAAAATTAAAATCTTGAATCACAAAGATTATTATTAAACTTCAAATTAAAAAATTCACAAATCGGACTTAAAGAAAGAACATCAAGAAAATATTGAAAATAATGTTACATATAACGAAATTTACTATACAATTTCAAAAAAAAAATTATATTAAAGATTCTGAGTAAAAAAAATAAAAAATAAATAAAAAGTGAAATAATTCAAAAAACAAATTAAAATTAAAAAAAACTATCAAATAAAAAAATTAAACATTTAAAAAATTGTTAAAATCTTAACAAATAAATAACGAACAAAATATTGGAATTAAAAAACTAGTTATTAAAAATATTAAAGTTCTGATTAAAGAAAATTTTTAACCAAATATTACAAAAAAATTTTTTTAATTCTACTATAAATTTTGAAGATGAGAAAAATATCAAACAAATTAAAATTATTGAAAATCTAAATCATATTTTTTTTAAATTTTAATTTAAACACTTTTTTTAAAAATTAAAAAAATCAAACACAATTTTTTTTTTAATTAATTAATTATATGGTAAAAAAAAATATTCAAAAAACAACTATGAAATGAAGAAACACGGAAATTTTACAAAAATTTAAGTTGCAAACAAACGAAGAAATCAACAAATATTGAAAATTAAAAACTAAAAGCTAAAAAATAATTAAAATTTTATTTTATTAAAAAAATTATTTAAAGAAAATTAATTTTTTTAATTAACTTAAAATAATTTTGTTTTTTGTGTTAAATTAAAATCATTTTTCAGTTTGAAAAAAGATTTAATTAAAGAAAAATTTATTTTAAGAGCAAAATTTGTAAAAAAAAATGAAATCAATAATAGTTGAAAATTTAAAAACTAAAGAAACATTATAATTAAATTTTTAAATTAAAAAAAAAAATAAAAAACTTGAGAGAAAATAAAAATTTATTTTAAAATTTTAAAAGCAGTTTGTAAATTTTGTTTTTTTTTTATTAAAAATTAGATCAAAAAGATTTTAACAGAAAATAAACAAATTTTAAAAAATGTCAAAAAGTTTAAATTTCTAAAACAAATTTTTACTGTACTATTTACGATTTAAACAAACACATTTAAAATTCTAAAACTTAAGAAAAATTAATTAAATTAATATGAATACGTTATTTAATAGATTCAATTTTTTTAATCTTTTAAATTATTATAATTTTTAGGTTACAAGAAAAATTTAAAAAAAGTTGATAAAAAAGAATAATTTGATTTAAAATTTGAAAAAAAAAATTAAATTTGTTTTTTTATTTTTTGTTTGTTTTTATAATTTAAAAATAAACAATTTAATTTTTTTTTATTCAGTTTTTATAATTTAAAAATAAACAGCTTAATTTTTTTTCTTATTTAAAAAAAAATAGAATAAAAAAAATTGTAACATGAAATTATTAAAAATTCAAAACTTTTAAAAAATTCAAGTTTCGAAAACAAATAAGAATTAAAACTTTTCTTAGTTTTCCACTATCGGTCTATTTGCCAGTTCATCAATTTTAACAATCAACACCGTTTCCCACGCTATAAAGAAAACTTGTTTCTTCACTAAGCGCCATATAACGCTAACTACGAAGGGAACCCGCAATCAAGTCATTCAAGCAGCAAGAAACAGCTGTCGGGCGCACAATTTTAAAATTTACACAAGAAGTTGCGCTCCCAAAGTATTAAATATACATATATGCATGTACGTGTGTGTGAAAGTGTCTGCCGCGCATCCTTAAAAACATAGACGTTCATTTCCTGTGCGCGCGAAACCTCCGCGAACCCACATATGAACCATTAACAATTAAAATAAGGCTGGCATTGTAGAATGAGAAACCGCCATACAGCTAACCCTGAAAGCATGCTACAGTTTGATGTGATTTTGCTGGGCGACGCGTGCAACTGAAACTATTTATGATTGTTTTGTCTGCTTATGTGTGTGCGTGTACATTTGCATAGTAAATGAAGTTCGTCACCACTTAAGCGGGTAACCGGTGTAGATTTCACCATACAGAAACACACACACATGCCAGCAGCACAGCCGCATAAACAATCACGCCTTTATAAACTTGTGCGATATATTATATGAATATGTAAGGATGTATGCTTGTGTGTGGTAAACGAAAATTGAAATGTCTGCAGAAGCTTCGCCTTGGCTTGCCACAGCGGCGCGCACAATGTGCATGCAGCACAATTTGTTGCGCATTCATCAACCGCATAAAAAGTTTTTTATGACACAAAAAACAATGAAGATGATCAGACGCGCTGAGTAGTGGTGCTGCTGCTGCTGGTGAAGTGTGTAAATGCTGGAGGCTGCGTGTGTGTGAGTAGTCTAGAATTTATAACTTTGCGTGGTTTCTTCTGTATGTGTTTGCGCAAAAGGGTTGCTGGTTATTAAAATATTTAATTACCATGTAAATCTCTTCTATGTGTGGCATGCATTGTCGCGCTTGTACCTTGCTCATTCGCAACTTTATAGTAGATTGTGAGCATTTTGTCATCTAATGTCTGCATTTATCGCGTTGTGTGGCATTGTTATTGTTGGTGTTGTGTATTGTGAAAGTTATTAAAAAAGTCTTTGCTGACATTTTCAATTGTCAGTGGTTTTATAATTATTGCAAGAACCTTTAAATTGTAAATAGATTGCTTCTGCTCTAGACAGCCTGTGGGTATGCTACAAATATGCACAACACATGTAGTTATATACGTAGAAATGATTTTTGATAAATATGTAACATTTATGTTTTACGGATGCTGCTATATATGTATATTCTGGCCTAGGGCAACACTAAGTGTTGCCAGGTGCAATCTGACATTTCCATTGGAAAGTTTGACATGTTTTAGCTTAACATCACTCAGAACGTTTTGTCATTTAATTGTGAATTGTTTTATTTCCAGGGAATTAAAAATTTCATCTCGGCCAAAAAATGGAATTAACTCGTGAACATTTTAGTGCGATCATTTTTCACAACTTTCGACGTGGATTATCACGACAAGAGTGCATCGATGAACTAAAATCTTTGTATGGCTATGAAGCACCATCCTATAGCACTGTGAAAAACTGGTACAACGAATTCAATCGTGGCCGACGCTCGCTCAAAGACGAATTCCGTGAAGGTCGGCCAAAAACAGCTGTTGTGCCAGAAAACAACGATGCCGTACGTGAACTGATAATGCAAGACCGTCATGTAACATACCTTCAGATAGAGGCATGCCTATGCATTTCTCCCACCAGCATACATTCGTTACTGCATGAACACCTGGCCGTAAAAAGGTTTGTTCTCGTCGGATCCTGCACAATTTGACAATCGCTCAAAAAAAGGCTCGTGTGGATTGGTGTAAAGAAATGCTGAAAAAATACGATCGCGGTGCTTCAAAAGACGTTTATAAAATCGTCACAGGTGACGAATCATGGATGTATGAGCCCGACACAAAACAGCAATCGACCGTGTGGGTCTTCCAAGACGAGCCAAGTCCAACGAAAGTTGTTCGTGAAAGAAGAACTTCGAAGCAAATGGTCGCCTGTTTCTTCGGCAAAACTGGTCCTGTGGCGACTGTTCCGCTTGAGCAACGTAGGCCGGTCAATTCTGAGTGGTACATCACCACTTGTTTGCCTGAAGTCTTCGGAGAAATTCGAAAAACGAACAAGAGAAGACGAATCATTGTGCACCATGACAATGCGAGCTCTCATACATCGACTCAAACCAGCGCCTTTTTGACCGGCCAAAACGTCAACTTGATAGGTCATCCGCCGTACAGCCCTGACTTGGCACCCAATGACTTCCTTTTATTCCCACACATCAAAAAAATAATGCGTGGTCAACGATTTTCGTCGCCAGAAGATGTTGTTGAGGCATTCAAAAACCATGTTTTGGAGGTGTCTCAGTCGGAGTGGAAAAGGTGCTGCGAAAATTGGTTTGAGCGCATGCAAAAGTGTATAAATCTTGATGGAGAATATTTCGAAAAACAATAAAACCATTTTCGTTAATAAATATTCCTATTTTCGTTCGACTAAGCAGGCTATCAACGAGATATAAAGTCACCAAGAACACAAATATTTTTTTGTTTCAACTTATTTAAAACAAATATTTTTCTGTTTCAACTTATTTAAAACCAGTGAGGAAATATTATTTGCAGGCATAACTCTTGAGCAATATTAGGAAGGATGTTTGAAACAACAATGAACAGAGCGTCATTGATACAAATACATAGTTGATTCAGAATAGAATCATCATTATCTAGCACTTTGAAGCAAATGTGAATAAAATTTGCGATGAATGGTCACCACCAACTTTAAGATAGCCGGTTTTTTTGGAATCATTATCCATACTGAAAAAGGAAAAATGGCTTAAAACAAAAAAATGGGTGCATACCTCACTGAAAATGTATCCTGTTAAGATCATTACTAATAGTATATTTTTTAATTAATTTATAAAATATTATATAAAGGCGACATATCCATTTGAAAATATTAATACCCGTATTTTGAATATATACCACGCTGAGATATACCAGCTGACGCATTGTCCAGTTAGGGCAACTTTTCTTAACAGCTGTAGTGTATTTATAAAAAAAAAATATTTGTTGTTACTTAATGTGTATATTATTATAGTGATGGATTAATAATCGTTATATATTTAGCAGATTTATTGATACGCGACCACAGCGCCACCTTGTGAAGCTTTTGTGGAGGTAAAGAACATTTTTTGAGAATTCAACAGAACTTTTTTAAGTTTTTGAGTCAAGTAATGGAATCAAGTTTTAAAGTCAAGTTTTGTAGTTGAATTTTAGACTAAAATTTTAAAGTCATGTTTTGAAGGTCAGTTTTATGATAAAATGACTACTTTTAAACTGTTCGGTATATTAAATGCTTATCTCAGCTATAGACTTAGTATAAAACATTCAACTTTCCGAAAGATATGCTCCCAATAAATGGTTTATTCAATCGACACTTTCATATGCGCCCATTTTCCACATTTTAGCCCCGATAAACAACACACATGCAACAAATACGCACACATTTGTATAAATAAATCCACGATAACTTAGCTGTAAATACCGTTAAGATACAAACCACAACAAACTGCTTTAAATGTATGCGTGTGTTTGCGTGAAAGTTATTTGAATTTTAATTGCAAAGTTTTGTTGCATACTTTTGCGAGCGTAAATTTATTTTATGGCATACATTATTTATTGTGAATATGTCTATAGACATAAATCTGTAGAAAGTTGACGGTGTGCATACTAACACATATATATGTATGTATTTATGCATATATATAGGTACATATTTGTATCCTATGTATGTTTGCATATACATATATACTCGTATGCCTGTTTATATCAATTTACTTATTCGACAATTTAATTGAAAATGAGTCGGGCTAAAGTTCCAATTACGTCGTTGGTGAAACCGGGCGCTTGGCACTGGTTGGATGGTTCACGGGTGGTTTATGTTTGTATGTGGAGAATCTTATATGCTTGAAGGTATGTGTTTATGAGTAAACGACAAGCAAGTGCGGTCTCACATTCACGCTGTGCTGGCATTTATAGTGAGAAAGAGTTGAAAAGAAGCACATGTATATATATATGTGTTTTACATGGCTGTGTAAGTTTGTCGTGTGGTTATCGTGGTTTCAATTAAAGATTTCAGAAAATGGCAACACATTCATGATACTTTTGCGGTTTTTGTTTATCGGAAGATTTTCACAGCACTGGCACACATACATACACACACAAACGCGCACATATTGGTATGTGTGGCGTGTGGTGCGCAGTGCGAGAAGTATATGTGTGGATTATTGCAGCCAAAATGAGTTGTGTAAAAATCACAACTTTGTCGAGTGGTATCAGCTTGCTGGTTGCGGCTTCGATGAGTACATTTAAGTGCTAAGACTGTACAGTAATTGCTTTACTCCAGACCGCCAAGCCGACGGTTTACTAGAGATTGAAGCACAAGCACTGCTGCAAATATATACATATGTATACACAAATAACAACACAAGCACATACAAATAAAACTATACAACAACAATAAGCAGCCAGACACTTATGTGATGGCACTTCTCTGTCTTTATGTGCCATATACGATTTCGGGAACAGCGTGTCTGTGTATTTTTAAGCAACAGTGTGAGTTAATTGAAAAACTAACATAAACCTCAGCGGTTTGTGCCATTTATTGGATTTTCGCTATTTTGTGTTGATGATCTCATTTACATCACTTATAAAACTTCGATACGAGTACAAGTAAAATAACGCGGTGAATTACCTGGATGTTTTCGCCCAACAATTCAAATTTTTGCATTGAGATTTTCGTAAAAAAAATTGCGTTATTATAAACTGTTCCCAAAAACTGTTCTCATCAAAAAGTAATTTTACTGTACTCTGTTATTAGTTAAGGCGATAAATTCTACTTCGCAATTCCTGGAAAATAAATTTCCTACCATATAAATTTTTTACATACATACATAAATTGTTCTCAAATTCACTCTCATTGAAAAAAAAGTTTCCTGTTTCTATAATTTTACAAATTCAATGAATACATTTTACTTTGAAATTGTTAAGAAATAAAACTGCGTTATAATAAAGTGTTCCCAAAACTGTTCTCACTTTCCTTGCCATCAAACTAACTTATTTTACACGCTATTACAAGCAATAATAAAACTGCGTTATTATAAAGTGTTCGCAAAACTGTTTTCACTTTACTATCAACAAAACATTTAAAATGTACTCTTTTCCTAAAATTATTAAATTAAATTTTACTTCGTTATTTTCAAAGAAAAATATACTCTTATCAATTTCGCTTTCATCAAAAATACTAGTACTTAAATTAAATTTTACTTCAAACTTGTCGGAAAAAATGGGTTTCTACAAACTGTTCCCAAGAACTGTTCTCATCTTCACTATCAGCAAAAAGTTTTAGTAGCTCATAACGTGTTTTAACAATATTTTATGCAAACATAATATAACATAATCCAAAAACCTGTTCTCTCACATATTACCACAAACTGTTCCCACTAATACTTCCTTCAATTGTAAAACTTTTGTAATGCATAATTCTTCTCACGGTCAATATTAATCGTTTTTCAATACCAAATAAGAATTGTGACCACTATTCAATCTTAATTTTTCTTAGACTTAAGCTCCATTAAACTATTCCCAATAACCAGCTTATACCGCCCTCACACTTTCTTACTATATTGAAAAAGATCTTTACACACAAATTAATCAAAATTCTTTAGACATTAAGTAGCTTTTCATCAATCATCAACAATTTGCCCACGATATGAGTTCTTAAGCGCCTAAAAGTATGCATCATCATATTTATATTTGAGCATAAAATGCAAATTTATAAGCTGTGAAGTGCATTCAATAAAGATAAATAAACAAACGGTCGAAAGCAAAGAAAAAATTGATTAATACATTGATGCACTTGAAAAAAACGTTGAAAAAAACTTAAATTGAGATGCATATAACTGCATATTTTTTCATGCGCCACATAAACCGGCAACTACATAAATTCATTTAAAACGGTAAAATGTGGATGGATGCTAGGTGAGTGTTCGCTAGGCGTTGGAAAGGGGCAGGTCATACACATAGCTGCTAGCATATGAAATTCAATTAAAAGGATTTGATTCAATTTTTACAGTTCGTAAGCGCCTTTTTTCGTGCGCTTTTATGCTGCGCAAAATACTATAAATTCCGCTTTCAATATACAAATACGCCATAAATTTCGAATTTATTTATGTTTACTCACTAGTTTTTATACGCTCACACACGCCTGATGCTTTGATTTTTTATGGTTGTTCGTAAAAAAAAATAATGAAAACTCAAATAAAAGCAAACGACTATATTAAACTGTGTGCGGGCAAGATAGGCGCGTGGCTGAGCATCGCAAATACTAATTTATAGCATTTCTATATATCCTTTTTCGGCATAATAAAAATATTATTTTAAAAGAGCATTATGATGGAGAGTTTTTCTTTGGTGCAAAAAATAATTGCAAAAAAGTTAGTAAGAATAAAAGTGTGAAATGGCCACTCAGTTATAATGTAGTTGCCAGAAATTATAAAATTTAGGTAGCTATTGAGGAAAGTATGTTGAATGGCGGTTTATCGAAAACTTTTGTTTTCAGAACACATATATGAAAAATTATATGTTAACCGGTTGAGAGTTAAAACTTAAATATGTAGTAGCGAACGAAAAAAGTTAGTTATGGAATACAAATGTGGCATGAACGAAAGAATAGCAACTAAATTTTTAAGAACGAGTAATGAAGGTTTTAAGAGAAGAAATTGAGCAACAAAATTATAAGTGGTTCGTAGAGATAGCTAACATTTATCGCTATTCAAAATGCTCAATATACCACAATACAAATATATGAATTTCTTAAGCTAATGCTATGCAGACTATGTTGAACTGTCGTATAGAGGAGGGACTGAAAAATTTCATACGATCGTCAATATATTCATCAGCTCTTTGTACGCCTGAATTTGACATAGAAATCAACAGGGTTAAGATATTGCTGGCAGACTGGCAGTAAATATTGAAACTTATATATCGTCAACTAAAATGCAAAACAACGTATCATCAAAAGCATCGAAATTGAGTTTCTTATTGCCTTCAATTCACTTACATCATATTACATATATGTAGCATAAAATTTTGAGCTGTCGCTGTCATATATAACAAATATAACAATTTTATAACCCAAACTCTAATTTTGTTTCAATGAGTGGTTTCTATTATTCGTTTTTTCTTCGCCTGTGTGCATTTTAGGTGAAAATATGAACTTTTTGTTCGAAATTTTTGTACTACTACCAATGGTATCAGCACTAACGTCGCGTTAATTAAAGGATATTATAGAAGTTGAGAAAAAAGAAGAACTAAAATAAATTAAAATTAAAATTTATAATATTGAGTCTTTATAGAACTTGTATATACATATAGAAGTGCCTTAAAAATTGTATAGGACAACGAATTCTACAACACTTCATACTTCATATGCTGGCATAGGCGCCAAAGGTGCTTAGTTTTTTGAACTAATACAATATTAAACTATGAAAGGCGATACTTTGTGGAGCCAGATGTAAAAAAAATAATGTACGTCATCTCAACAATGTATCTCCTCACTTCAGATAAGCATAACTGACTTCCAAAAAAAATATTCCTCAGTATGCACCGATCACTACTGGTATACAAACATCGATATCAGTTGAATTTTTGATTACATTATCGACTATACATACATGAATTGATAAAAGACAAAGTGAAATATAAATGTTGCTGAACGCAGAAAGTCTTCAATAAAAAAAAAGCTCTCGCTGCAGGCTAATTGAACGTATAATTATAGCTAAAATAATATTGCGGTCGAAATAGTTAAGAATGGTTGGAATATAAAGAATAAATTCATTTTACTTTACACCATCTTACTTATGTGAGGCCATGTCAAAACTAAAGTCCAGTTGAGATTTGCCTGGCTGCACAAGGCACTGTACATAACCGTCTAAGTAAGATCCCTCGCCATGATGAAGGATCAGCCATTTAACCTAACCTGCATATGTGATAATTTTAGAATAGTCTAAGTACCATTTTTATTAAAGAAAATTTTCGGAAAAAATCTGCAGCAAAACAATTAAAAAAGGATTTGTAAATAAAATTTGAATAAAGTACACATTCAAGACAGCCAATAATCCCGGTATTATAGGAGTAATTGTTCCAAAGTGAACTGAAATTAACCAATAAGCATATTTTTATTTTAGATATATCGACTCAGTTCAATTTTAGATTTTAGCATAAGTGGCTTTAAATGATGGAGTGTGACTTAACGTTCATAAAACATTAGAAGCGACCCAAATATATGTTTAAAGGAGTATTCTGGTCTAGAAGCATGAATTTCAGGTAATTTTTAAAGTGTCGTAAAAAAAGGCAATTAATATTTTTACTATCCATTTTTTTATTAGTTATTTGTTAATTTTAGAAGAGTACAGAAAAAAATTAAAAACTAAAAAATGTAAAAAATTTAAAAAATTATGAGCTGACGAAGTGGGGGGTCTTTAAAATTTTCCACGTGACCATACCCATGATTTCAGCCCTCTTAGTCATCTGCAACTAAAAAAAAAAAAAGATTTTTAATCTAGAATAATGTCGCAATGGCCGAAACTACGGAAAAGTGGGAAACATTTTTTTTTCACAAAATGGCGACTGCCTGAAAAAAAGTTTTTTTGGATTACTTTTTCTGACTATTTCGATTTTTTTAAAAATAATAAAAATAAAGATTTGGGGATGGGGCTAGTTCCAACGATAGACTAGCCTATAAAGAAGACTCTGTAAAAATTTCAAGTAAATCGGTCCAGTAGAACCTGAGAAATCGTGGGTATCGTTCCGAAAAAGTCAGTTTTGAGAAAAACGCTTTTAAAGTTTCGCGTAAAGTCTTTTGTTCGATTAGTTCCGACCGAACCAGTTTGGATGCCGGGTCAGAAAAATGCCTATATCTCCGAAAATAATTTGAATTTTGAAATATCCTCTTGTACATATATTCTTGAATAGTTAAACTTTGAAAATATAAAAAAAACATTTCGATTTTTTAAATTTCTCGACCAGAACACCCCCTTAACTTTCTCTTGTATTCTTCCAAAAAGGTGATAAAAATACGTATCACTTCTCTTGACGATGGCTTATATGATCACCAAAGCATTTGCTGTTGATTTTATACACAACCGGCGAAGGCTTGTATATCTGCAATATAGGAATCTAATGGATTTCAAAAATAATCTTACGTAACATTTGGTTAAAGGCGAAAAACGTCGAATCTACATTACAGGAATCTATGGTTTTCTATAAGGACCTTATATACAATTGGGTTAAAGAAGAAAAACATCGACTCTCCATCGTAGAATATTCAACTTATTGCTGAGTATTAAAAGGAATTCAATTTCTCCAAAAAATAACTGGTAGCAGTCCTGAAACTTCAATCAAAGTTAGGTAATATCAATTTTTTTTTATCCAGCTTGACGAGTACTCAACAATTTAAAATATTTTTTGGTTCTCATAACCAAAAGGAAACGTCGGAGACCATTTAAAGTGAATCAGGAAAAAAATATTTTTATACTTAAATGTAGCTCTTGTTGCAGACAAAATCAGCAAAGCTTGTCGAAAATATCTTTCTAGTCATGAATACTTGCTGGCAATAAATCTACTGAAGAACAGTATGGATGTTAGCCGCTATATTTTAATTAGTTTTAAGAATATTTTTTAGCAAACTATATTAATAAAGAATATATTGATTAGTCTCAATGCAACCAAATCAACACTGTCATGTTGGTTATATTTATAAAATTTGCTGATTGTCTTCAGATAGATTGCAAATTAAATATATAAAAACATAAAATACCTTGTGTTATAAAAAATGCAGCTGCGATGGGTGTCATAGCTTAGGCTGTTTGGCAAGTTAAGATTGATTATTATTGTTTTTTTTATGTATCTTTATGTATATTTTACCATATTTTGACCGACTTTAACTGAGCTCTTCAGTTGTGAGTTTTATTTCACGCTTCATTGATCATTGCTAATGCTGAAAATAATTTCCCTCTCTTCTCTAGTACTGCGGCTGGCTTTGAAATAATTTCCGACAAGTTTTTTGCGCCTAAAATTGGTCACCTTCTTGCAGCAAATAAAAGCTAAAGTACGATTTGATTTTTTACTAAAAGCTTTTGCACATTACATTGCGATTTCACTACAAATATATAGAAGAAAGCTAAAAATTCTTTATAGAATCCATTGACAGATTTCTACTAGTAATTCTGTCGCAGCGTATAATCTTTTAAAACAAAAAGAGTAATAATGAAACAATTTAAATTATTTTTACTTTATTCAGAAAGCAATTCTGAGTTTATTCTATTATTTCTTTATATCTTTTGTTTCCTTCAAATACTCTTCTTCAACGCACCAACTTCGCACTCCCTCATTTCTTTACTTTTAAGTAGAGCATTCGTTTTCCTGTTGCTACTTTTGTCGCAAAATCAATCATTCAAATAGTGAGCACGTACTCTAACAACAATAACAAACAAAACGGTATCTGCACGGCAAGTAAATATTCAGCAGCATTTAAATCAGTGAATCTGCCTTTACACAAAATACAAATCAAAAAAGAAATGAAAGAAACGAGTTTGAGACGAAGATATTGAGAGAACTCCGCTCAAAAGCAGCCAGTAGTGACAAGTAAACATGTTGTACAGTTAAATGCTTGCAACTTTGCGTAGATTACGATTTCACTACAATCACCTCACACACACACACAAACAACTCGCTTAAATGCTCGCAGACAATTTCTTATTAGTTTTTCTGTTGACTAGCTGCCGCACTTTGCCGCTCGTGCATATGAGCTTCCAATTCAATACAACACAATAAACAATCCATGCACATTTCGAGTGAATAAAATGCAGTGACAGTGTATTTCTTTCATTACTTTCATTTCTTTTCGCTTGCTAACCTTGTTTACATTGCAAGCGGACGTCAGAGACAACGCACTACACATACATACACACGTATTTAGACAAAGCGCTTGCTCATACCTTACATGCTGCATTTGTATGTGTGCTGTGCGACGCTTTCATTTCCATTCAATCGTTCACTCATTCATGCATTGATTTAGATTGTCCATTCAGAGTTTGGCTTTGTTTGCTCGTTCGTGCGCCTTAACGTATGCTTCTTTGCATTTTATACATCACGCTTCTGCTGTTGCTACTCCGTATACTATTTGTGTTTACTTACATTTTGCATTACATGCATGTCTGTGTGCGCTTGTGTCTATTTGATTGTTTGTCTTAACACTATGCACATGAATGAGTGCTATTGAATGATGATCGAATAAATCGCAGGCAGGCAGACAAACGCATTGGCACTCAGTATTACATCAGGTTGAAAGAGTTTTAACGAAATACATGAGTGTGTGCATACTGACATCAGTTGGACGTTTTAATAACATTGTAGCAAGTGTGAAATGGCTTTAATTCAAGCTGGCTATTTGTTTTGGTCTATTTTGATGACACTCCAGATTTTAACATATTTACTGACAGAAGAATTATATTTACATATTTTTCAGATTTATCTGAAACCAAAATCAAGAAAAAACTTTAACCTCGGCTATACCGAAGCCATAGTACGCTTCACAAATAAAGAAGGTTCCATTTAAGAGCTTTATTCTGTTCGTTAGTTTGTACGGCTTCTATATGATATAGTTATCTGTTCTAGAAAATTTTTGTCGAATTTCGTGAAGATATCTCGTCTAATGAAAAAAGTTTTTCACACAAGTACTTGATTCTTAACGTTCAGTCTGTATGGCAGCTCTATGCTTATAGTCGTCCGGTTATAACAATGTCTTTGGATATTGCTATAGTGATCCGATCTGAACAAGTTGTTAAGAGATTGTACCCTGGCTTGGAACAAAAGTTCATGCTAAATTTCGTGACATACATATATCTTCAAATAAAGAAGTTTTTCATACAATAACTTGAGCTATAAGCTATAGTGGTTCGATCTAAAACATTTATTCGGATATTATAGCATTGCCTTCGACAATCATCCATGCCGAATACGTTGCTGATATCTTGCCAAATTAAAAAGTTTTCCATACAAGAGCTTGATTTTGATCGTTTTGTGTGTATGGCAGCTATATGGTACAGTAGCTCGATCTAAAAAAAATTTTTCGGAGATTGTAGCGTTGGCTTGAACAATAATCTGTGCCAAAATTCGTGGCGATATTTCGTCAAATAAAAAAGTTATTCATACCAGAAATTCAGTTTGATCATTCACTATGTATGGGAGCTACGTCTTATAGTGTTTCGATCTGAACAGCATTTTCGCAGAACGTACCGTTTCTTAATAAAATAATCTAAGCCGAGTTTCGTAAAGATATCTTGTCAAATAAAAAAGTTTTCCATACATGAACTTAATTTTGATTGTTCACTTTGTATGGTAACAATATACTAAGGTGGTCTAATATCGGCGGCTTCGACAAATGAGCAGCTTCCTGAGCACAAAATGACGTGTGGGAAATTTCAGATCGATGTCTTGAATATTGAGGGACTTCTTCGCATATACATCTACAGACAAATACTCATGGCTAAAGCGACTGAGCTCATCATGCTGAACATTTATATAAGTTGGCTCGTAGACAATTCGTTCGGGGTATTAAAAGCTCTGTGGCAAACTTAATGACTTTTGTTCAGAGTGTAAATATACATACAAGTATATATTTGTATATATAGTTTACTAATGAAGTTTATATTCTATAAAGAAAAAAATTTAGAAGAGATATACAAAAAAACTCTGAAGGGAATTTTGATAAAAAAAAGGATTTTAAGGTATTCAAAAGTGCGTACAAAATCTCGTATATTCTCTCAAAAGTAGCAGAAATATATTGTGAGATTAGTGAAAGAACCATATAAAGAAAAACGTAGTAAGCTTAAGAAAAGCCTTTAACTGTCAAAGCTCTCTCTACTCAAAAGCTTTCTGATCATATTTAAAAAGTGCCATCTATAGAATTAATGAAAGGCTGTTTCGTTGGGCAGAAAAATCACAAATGAAATCGCTGGCAGAAGGTTTTGAAGGAAGACTAACTCGTAAGTAAGAATAGTAAGCTTCTAAGTATAGGCAGTAGCTTTCAAGGAAGACTTACATACAAAATATACACACTTTTTCATTTTAGTTAAGCTATGAATAAGTTTTATGCAGAAAATTATTAAATTATTATTTTTTAACCCATCTACTTATTGTAGTACTTAAACGACTCATATCGCTGACTGTATAAGATCGTTGCTAACATATCGAAGTATACATTTTGGCGTAATCAAATCACAAATCTTTGCTGAAGCATACATTTAGGCGGTTTGTTCTTATTCTTAATACCACATAAAATAAGCACTAGGAATAAGGCTAAGCACTTTTACACACACAAAAAGCTAGTATTAAGTATAAGGTTTCAAAAAAATTATATTAGCTCATTTAACAAGCTAATTTCCCTACATAAAACAAGCGGCACCTAGCGCCAACTACAGCTGCGTGGTTGCCTTGATATCAAATACACGAGTTTATTATACAATCGTTTTTTTACAAATTTTTTTTATCCACATTGCAGAGTCAATATAATCTTTCCAGGCTTTTGATTTACTTAAAGCTGCAGGTGCTGACTCGTCCATTTTTCTTTCTTCCTTTTTCTTTTTTATTCTTTTTTTTACTACTTCTTCACAGCTTCGCCCTATATGTTTACTTTACTACAGTATTTCCTTTTGCTTTGCTTTACCTTCAGCATAGATCCATTTAAGGTGATTTGATTTGCTTAAGTGGCGTCGGCAGGTAAGTCGTAAGGTCTGAGTGGTTGGTGGAGGGAGGGGTACAAGCAAACAGCACAAAGAAAATTGTGTGGTCATTTTGTCAAGCAACGCTGTGGCTAAGATTTGCTCTAACCTGCTTTTAGGCGCACTTTGTATAACGTGAACTGTGGCGTACTTATCATTGGCACTTTAAATAATTTGCTTATTTCATTATGATTGGCAAAGTAGCAGGGAGAAAATGGTAAAAGATTGGAGAGGGGGTGAAGGTGAAGAGTGGATTGGGTGCGAAGACGAAGAGCTGATGAAAGTACGTGCCAGAAAAGTTGCGCTAAGTAAAAGTGAAATGTCATTGTGGCCAAGCAAGTGGGCGGTCCTCTTTTATTTTCTTTTTCTTTTTATTTTTGTAGAGCCCTACACTCATTACGAGCCACCATGAGCCTGTGCGCGCACGGAAAATTTAATTAGCTTTCAACTAATGGCTGCTTGTTAAGTTTCTCTGCGGCAACTTACAACGTTTTTTCCACTACTTTGTTGGCTTGTGCGTTTGAATTGGACGGAGCACAATCTTTTTCAGCTTATTTTCTTTTTTTTGCCTTTGCATGAGACAACTTTTCTTCAGCATCAGTTAGTTTTTAAACTGTGCAAAAAAATCCACAACTGACGTGCTGCCTTTTGTAACGACAGTTCGTGTCCACGACAGTGTGAAATTGCTGCGTTAGAAGTCGAGCCTTTTTAGCTACGCTAAGCCCGTTACCTACCAAGTAAAGCTCACTTTCTTGAACTAATTAGATTGTTTAGCATCTTGAGAGCATACAAACAGAGAAAAAAATGCATATTAAAACGGATGAAAAAGGTGCAGATTAAGATGAGATAAGAAATATAGCAGTATGTGTGTATATATTCTTAGAAAAAATAACCAACTTGCCGCACAAAAATATAATACAAACGGTACGCTGAAAAAATGTCGTCTTTATTGACTCTACACTCCATAAAACTTTACACTGATTTCTTTCCGCCTTAAGCGCCTAGCGTTAGACCACACAGATTGGCCGCACTTAAAAGCAGCCAGTCTACGCCGTAGAATGCGGGTCCATGCGACTCAGCCTCACTATCACTTCCGTCACGTCTGCGTTTGCCGCTGTGTGCGTGTTAGTGATTTTCAATTGACAAAACCGGCTGCTATTAGTATGCCTTACGCACAAGCTGGCATAACAACAACAACAGCAATAAAGGCGGCATATAGCTGGAAAAATAAACAAAAGCAATAAGCCAACTGTGAAGATTGCCAGTTAGGCTGAGATGAGGGTTTAGCCGCGCAGCTGCGCTACTTGAAAGGTTCTGTAATTTTCTTTAACTGCCAGCACACAGCTTACAACTGAAGTTAAGAGCAGCCTACATACGTTTGCTTACGTTTAGCCGCATAGTGTTTTCTCACGAAAACTGTACACGACACGTACACTGGGCCACTCCATCGCTCACACACGTTCCATGCACAGATTTGCTCACTTGACAGCTTCCAGCTACTTGTCATTAATGCGTGTTTATTGGTTTGTTGGCATATTTTTGTGCCTTTAGTTAGCATAATTTCAGGCGCTGTCATTGCGTACAAAGGCAAGCTGCTGGAAAAGCTCTAACATTATTAAATACGTTTAACGCTTGTTCGTAGCTTCTTTGTACAAGCTACTGCTCGTTCCGCTGTTCTTAATTTGACATCGCTGTCAGTGTGAGTAATGTGTGTGGCACGTGAGTTAAGCTAAAATGTAGGCAAGAATTTTTGTTTAAAAACCATTTTTTATTTTAAAAAAATTTAATATGTTTTGGGAAATAGAATACAAGTAGTAATTTTTACCGCGAAGATGTAAAAATGTAAACTTAAAGTTTTTGATGAACACGATCTCTACAGCATATTGCTTACTTTTAGTGGGTTTTCCGGTCTATTACGCTATTTTAAAATACTTTGTGTTCTATTGTATTTCATAGAATAATTATTAAATATATCACCTGGAGGTTGTTTCTGTATTGGCAAAGAGTAAAACGGCATTTAAGCTTACTGAAGGACCGTGTTCCAGGATAGGAAGTCGATGGGAAGGATAAGTCAATCTTTTAAGCAGAAAAATAAGTAATCAGATACAGTTCCCATTTTTTAACAGCTTTTTGATAAATGAGTTTATTTATCATTTCATTTACATTTTAACAGTTACATTTTACGATTAAGATTAAGATGAATTCTAGAGAGTATAGAGAGTCGGAAAAGCTATATTTAAATGTTTAAAATATGACGAACACCATAAAAGTGAGTAAAGTGATAGTGATTGAGTGCTCTGAATTAGAAGAAACGGCGAACTTTTTAAATAGCTGATGTATACTTGGTTCTCATCAGAACTCTGAGCATATTAGTCACCTATTTCAAATTAGGTTACAACTCTTTTTTATTTTTCGAATTATTCGTATGTGCCAGGCCAGTTTGTTAAGAAAATCGATAGCTCCAAAAGGTAGGCTATATCTTTCTTTTTGCATTTTTGCGTCAAATAATGCCTATGGCTGCCAATGAAGGTTAGCAAATGGATATTGAAGACTATCTCTTTCGTATAATATTAACTGCCTGACTATGGAAAAAGGTTATAAACTCCTATTGGTACGATTTTTTTTTACTAGCTGCAAATCTCTTTAATATGAAATTTGACATACAACTAGGCGTCCAATAATACTTAAGTAGAGACAGTCGGTTTGATATTGATTGTTATCTCTTTCCAATCATATTAGACATCTGACATTGAAAAAATAGTTTTAAGCTCCTAATGGTGAGGTATTTTTAACCAACTAGCTACCAATTCCATCAAAAATATAGTACTCAAATAGCGCTAGTCATTATGGACTGCCAGGGAATATATAAAAGTTAATAATAACGATTTGAAGATGGTTAAGAGGTTACATAGGTTTACGATTTTCAAAAAATTGAATTTTTTTACTGCCTTATTAAATTCAACAACACCTTTAGAATATTGTGCTAAATTTTCAAGTTGATCAAAGTAATAGTTTCGGAGATAAAGCTTTGAGGCTAGCTAAGACAAGTGCGCCGTCATTAAACGCGTTTTTCCACAAATTCTTTTCTTGAAGGGATTTCAAGATTTCTTGGTTAACAGTTTATGGTTGTAACAATAAAAAATTCTTATAAAATATTTAATTTATTATATGGAAAAAAAATCGGGGAAAAAAACTAGTTTTTTTACCCGAGGAAACCATTATATGTCATTATATATTTCAAACAATTACTTGACATATACATATTATCGTCCACATCAGGTGTGTGACTTCGCAAAAAAAAAATTGGTGAACTCCTAATAGTAGGCAACATTTACTCAATTACTTTAATATGCTATAAAATAAAATGCAGTAAAAATGTAGACGTGAAGCGATCAGTATTATGGTCAAACCATTAAAGAGCTGCATATTAGGTTATACACAACATTTGAAGACAGATTATTTCATATTGGAAATTTTGAATAACTCCTAAAGGTAGGCAATATTTAATGAGTTGCTTTTTTGAAATAAAAGTCAAACAATCGGTGAGATGAAACAGTCAAAATAAAGAAATATATAGTTATAAGGTAATTAAGAAGTTGTACCAACATAATCATATCATTCTATATTTCAAACATCTTCGTAGTATAAAATAACAAACTCAAAACAAGCAGTAGACTTTGCAATAAACAATGTAAGCTCCTAGTTATAGAAGCAACTTATGATCAGCTGTACCCTTACAAAAGAAAAAATGGAATAAAGCATACATTTAGGTGTATGTTGTTAAAATGATAAAAAAAAGGTATACCAATCAGTCATACGAAAAATAAAAATAAAATATTTGCGTCTAATCAACTAGATTACGCAAAAGTCTATAGACTTTATATTTATTTTCGATATATAGTTTGCTTTCTGTAGGCAAGTCAAACGTATGTGCGCTTAAAAATGGCAAAAAACTTTAAAATAGTGCCATAAATAGTTATAAAAAAATAATATCAGAACTATTAATTACTCAAATCCATTATATATTGTCCATTAAATATTATGTAGTAGTAAACCACTTTGTGCTAAAAACGTTAAAACCAACATACAATATAAGCCAACTGCTACCAAGCTACTCTCATACGTACATACATATACCATATAATCCATATACATAGCCACACATTCTCGCTCTTTCAGGGAACAAAAAAGTATATTTAATGCTGAGGAATATTTTTCCTACAATTTATGTGTGCATTTATAAAACACACGCACATACGCACGCACAACAATATGCTACATATTTGCCAAACGCATAAATACGGCGTCGTATACGTGATTTTTCCAAATTGATTCACATGCAATTTTCCATGCCATTACGAAGAAATCCACTTAATACCAGTGTTGGCGCGTTTGCATGTGGCAAATGTGTTTTATGGGCAGTAGTAACAACAACAGCAGCAGCGGCGAAAAATATCAAAATAAAAGCAGTCAAAAAATTATAAGAAAAAATAACGAAGAAATTGAAAAAAAGTAATAAAAAAAATACAAAAAAGTATAAAAAAAGTACAAAAAAATAATAAATAAAAAAAATTAATAAAGTATACAACCAGAAAAAACTTGTCTTCTGACAGCACTGAAGCTATAACACCCTTCACAGGAGCACTTTTCAAAGCATACAAGGATATAAAGTGAGCTTTATCTGGATTTTGAATGATCAGTTTGTATGGCAGCTATATGCGATAGTGTCCCGAACTGAATAATTTTTTGGAAGATTGTAGCATTATCTAAGGCAATAATTTATGGCAAATTTCTTGAATATATTTCGTAAAATAAAAAAGTTTTCCATACCAGCGCTTGATTTTAATCGGTCAGTTTGTATGACAGCTATAGCCTATAGTAGCCCGATTTAAAAAAAAAAAAATTCGGAAATCATAGCGATGTTTTAGAAAATAATTTGTACCAAATTTTATGAAAATATCTTGTCAACTAAAAAAGTTTTTGATAGAAAAACTTGTTTTTGATCGTTCAGTTTGTATGGCAGCTATATGTCATAGTGCGCCGATATCAGTGATTCCGACATATAAAGAGCCTCTTGTAGAGAAAAGAAACGCACGCAAAATTTCAGATCGATATCTCAAAAAACGTGGAACTTGTGCGTGTTTATACAGACAGGCAGCCGGTCATGACTAATGAACAGGGTATAAAAATAATTTACAAAATGCTCATGTGTATGCTTACGCCTCTGTATATGTGTGAGTTTGCTAATGTGAATGTGTGCGTAACTATATTTGTTCTATGAACAATAAGTAGAAAATTGCGTAGAATAAAAAGCAGACACATTTTTTACACTAGCAGTAGTATGCCTATATGTGAGTGTGTATGTGCATGGGTGAGTGCACAGCCATAAATAGGCATGTAATACATTGCACACACATAAAATCAATGCGAGAAAATTGGTCAAAAAATGTATATGTACAACGAATTTCAATAAGCACGCACAAAATATATATAGTAAATACACACATATACATATGTGCACAAACATGAATATCGATATTGATACAAATATAAGCCCATAAGTATGCAAAGTACTAAAACAACAAGCAATAAGAGAAACTATTGCAGTAAGCGCACGCACAAGCCCCACAAGCGGCTATACAACAACAAATTGTATGTACAATAAAAAATGTTGTTGCAATATATTTTTGTTGTTGGTTAGCTTTTATTATTGCTGCAGCTAGCAAGCCAAAGGCAAGGTTATACTTCTTATTTTATTTTGGTTTTTTATTTTGCTTAAATTTTTTTCTTATTTTCCCTCTGCAACATTCAATTGCTTTCGTTTGCTTAATACCCAGCTTTATTGTAGTTTTTGTTTATGCATAAAAATCAGTTTTGTTATTATTTCATTTTGTACATAATGTAAGTAAGTATGCGCAACCACTACAATGTGCAAACAAGCGATTTGTTGGCAGGCAATAATACACATGGAAAAAAATTAGTCAGTGAACGAATCAGTGTTGTGAAAGCATTAGCAAGAGTTTCGCTACAAGTAGGGTTAATAAACAATAAAGTGTAAAGAAATAAGAGCAGATTGTTGGAGTGCGAAATTGTATTAAGAATGGTATAAAATATCAGCGCTATGGAATGGTTCCACAAAATTATTTATCATAATTTTTTTCACTTAAATTCACATTTGATTAACAAAATCTAAAGATGAACGGTTGTTAAGGCGAAGTGCATAAGTGAACCACGATTGATTTTACCAGTTCAGTGAATAAAGCAGTAATTACAGAAGATCAGAAAAATATTTTTTTAATATTAAATGTTATTTAAAAGAGAGGATATGAAGCTCATAATATGCGCCTGAAAAGTGTTGGTTAACAACACTAGGAGGTAAAGTTGGGCTTGGACACCGTTATCACAATGATTTTCTTCAACATTTTTTTATGCTATAAAAGTAATATAAGTAATATAAGTTAACAAGAAATTGGGATGGACCTTCGTCTACTAAATTGTTATATGTTACTATGTGTAAAAATTTAGGAAGTCATAAAAATATAGCTCCGGTAAACGATCCTATAAGTCATCGAATCGCCTTGTCGATTAAACTTAAGCGTTTAATTTCTATTCACACGAACTCAGAGTGTGGAGCTACCAAGCGTTTAAGCCTTCACCTCGTGAGTGATGAACAATTAAGAAGGAAGTATTGAGATGTTTCCACCGTATGCCTCCAAGTAACTTCCGCAACTATCAACCGTGAACCGTCGTGAAAGTCGATAGGTCAATCGGCTGTTATTTCACACAAATATGTAGAGGCAAGCCTTACTGAAGGCAAATGGTTCACTGAATTTCATGCGGTCGATTTTGGGCTAAAAGAATCTTGCAACTGCACAAGATCCAATGGTAGTCCAATGATGGCCAAACTCTTGCGCGGCTATTATTCCACACAACTAGGTAGAGGCTAAGGACAAAGGATTCAGTGATTACCCTACATTTGATCTTAGGCCAAAAGGAGCTTTTAGCTATGTAAGGACCAATGATAGTCCAACGCTGCCCAAGCTCTTGCGAAGCCCAGCTATCCAATAGCAGAAAATACGAGGAAAGGAGAGCCCCGATCCGTTATTCTACAGGTAGCAGGGCTCAAATACCTTACCTTGCCAGAATGTCGGCTCTACAGTTACCTGCGATTCCGCTGTGGCCTGGTGCACTTACTGATCTTATCACAAAGTGTTCCGATGCCATTGGTAATGAGGATAGGCATTCTTTAATCAGCCTTGAGCGCACGGTTAGCGAGCTCAAGGCTGGTATCGTCGCAATGCTAACAGAATGAATTGTAACCTCTACAAAGTAGGCTGCTCTTCGGAGTAATAAATTCAGCGCTAGCATAATGGCTACAAGCTCGGCTTGAAAATCAGAAAGACGGAAGCTGAAGCTGGTAGAGACTTCCTAACAATATATCCCAACACCAACCTTCCCCAAGCCATGCCACATTCGTAAAGAAGCTCACTAACTTGGTCCTCCAACCGCTTCTAGGCATCCATATTTCCCTCGCCGCTACATGGGCAGAAAGAAAGTCGCCAGAGTATGAGTTAGCGACTCCATGATCCAAAAGATCCGGTGTGAGCCAAGACTTGCGAGGTTTTACGAATCGTTCGCATGACAACCGGATCTACGCAACCGCAACGGACCCGAATTTTTATCCGACTAAGGACTGTCAACTCGGCAGAGCTCTACCGTTATAACAAAAACAACAACAACAGGATTTACGAATGTTCAGTCACATGGTTATTTAGAAGCCCAAATTTTTTCTGAGTCTGATAGCAACTATCGTGGTCAGACATCTTCCGGCGATATCTTTGAGAAAATGAATGATGAAATGAAAAAAAAAAAAATTATCAAATTTTTGAAACGTCCAATACTATATCCCTCACTATGGATTTTGGATCATACGAGCTTTCGGTCCAGCAACACTATGTGTTAACCTTCATAATAAGTAGTACTAGTATCACTTGCGGTTAGATCAACTACTGCAAGAGAAATTTGTTAGCGGATAATATATTCTATTAGAAAGTCTCTTTTCAAGTTTCAGAACAATCGTTAGATATGCAGGTGGACGTCTACACAAGCTTTAGAAAGCAAATTAGTAACGACTTTCAACGCAGTCGCAAGTCACCTTTTGATGAGCGCCAACCGAGCGAGATGACGGAAAGGTTTTCTAGATACCACCTCAAAAGAAGAAAGAACTTCAACCGGGGAGCTCTAGAAGTAGTAGAAAGCTTCTCTAGAGACCGCCTTGAAAGAAGACTGGACTGCACCCAGAGCTTTAAAAATCGCAGGCAGCTTGCGACATCGCGGAGTCAAACTTGTGGCTTGGTTAAAGTATTTATCGAATCGCATTTATTATCAACATTTTCCGGATATATGCACCAATTGAAAGAAGGAAATTGATTTTTCGCCAAAAAAATTAAATACATAAAAAACAGTAATCAAGCCTTTCTAAAAAAAAAACTATTCTACGAAACTCGGAAAATCCGCAACACGAACTATGTTTAGCTCAGATATACCACATGCACTCCAAGAACTATTTCCTTAACCATAAAATGAAAGCAATACCCAAATCAAATATATAACAACCAGATATGTTTCCTATACATACCAGTTACATATACATATCTGATATTTACATTTCTTTGATTTACACAGAGAGGAAGCAAACAATCAATTTGCTTGGAAAATGTAGGCCAACATTGAAAATCAACGCACACGCATGATATTTACGAGTCATAAGACCAAGACGGTTGCCACCAAATTGAATTGTTGCCCACGAACACATAGCAGCTACTTTGATTTGCGGCAGCCAGACAAAAAGGGTTGTCACGCACACACAGCCATAAGCAAATATTCGTGTATAAAAGCACTGCTTGCAAGCCGGCGCCGAGGGTCTTTTATATGCGCGCCTACGTTTAGGCTTTGACTTTTTCATTATATTGACATACGCTTATTTGCTAGTTTACTTGTCCTTTTCGGCATTTTGTGTGCATGTTATTGTTTCTATTATATCTTTTGTCGCGCTGTGTTGGCAATCCTTTTAACACCCTTGACTCATTTTTCACACTCAACAATTTCTTCGTATGTCTTTTGTTTTGAAAAGGGTTCAATTTGTTTTCGGCTCGGTCGAGGCATTTATTTAAACAATACTTTTGTGCCTACTTTGCCTCCTTAAGTACATTCGCCACACAGACATATGTGACCTGATTGCGATCCTTCTGCGTATCACATGTGTGTTTCATTGTGTGTTCATGTTCTATAGCGTCTTCAGAAGGCTGATATATTGATTTTTGAAGTACGATTTTATATTTACATACGTGCGCATATACGCAGGAACTTAAATTTTATTTACGTTTCCGCCTTCACTTTCACTTAACTGTTTGCAGCTGCCTATTTGCATTGCTTTCATGTTGACTTTTGTGTTACGGTTTTTATGTTAAGGAATCTATTACCAAATTGAGGTATCGCATTTTGTCAAGCACAAGTAAATACATATACTCCCAAACACATATGTTTTACAGACATTTTTTTAAGTTTTTTGCTTTATACTTTTAGGCGCCGACACTTTTGCCATTCCTATCTTAACTCGTTTCTATCTTCTATTTACTTTTATGCCAAGGAACAGTACTTGCTGTGCCTCTCATATAATATTCGCTATTTTCTTCAGTATGTCCTTTTATTTCAGTGCCTTTAAAACTTCTCTCTTATCCATATTTTATTTTCATATTAAATTGATTCCGACAGCCTACTTACAAATATGCATAACACGTGCTGACCTTTCCACACATATCTCAAATAATCACATTTATAGCTAAGCTACAAAGGACTACATATGTGTTGTACTTTATGGGGATAAGTATATGGGTATTTATGTATTTAAAATTTAAAATTTAATAGGATTATTTTTCCGTTTTGAAAAGCAAAATCTTTAAGTCAAAAGCTAACCACAGCCATTTTAAATATTGTACAACAAACAATTTCAGACCGTTTGAAAGCAATGAGAGAGATCAAAAAGTGTAGAAAATGGATGCCACATGAATTGAATGAAAGAGAAATGGAAATCCGGTAAAACATTTGTGATATTTTGTTTCAAAGACACGAAAGAAAATTAGTTTTGCATCTAATTGTCACTGGCGACGAAAAATTTACTTATTTTAAGAATGCTAAACGGAAAAAATCTAGCGTTAATAGATGCGGTAAGAAGGCAATGCTCTGTAGGGTGTGGTGTATCATGGGCTTCTAAAACTTACTAATCACTACCCACAAAAAATGATTAATTTGAGCCAGACATTGATCGAAAAATGACTAAAAGACACAGTATAGAAATTTTGTTACCCGAAAATACATCTGCTCGCAAAGCCAAATCGATTCTGGATACAATCAAAGTGCTTGGTTGGGAGCTAACCCTACCGATTACCATTTGTTTTGATTGATAAGGTTCGCATCGACTGAGCGGCACTTTAATTCCTTCGCAGAAGTCGAAAATTGGTTTGCTTCAAAGACCAACATTTCTATTGGCATGGTCTACATAAATTGGCAGGAAGGCGGTTAAAATGTACAAAAAGCATTTGTGCATACTTTGAACAGGCGGTTAAAATGTATAAAAAGCATTTTGAACATTTTTTTTAAACTTCTCATTTAAATTTATTAATTAATTTTCACAAAAAAATGCTCATTTCATACCAGTAAACTTGGTATAGAGACTGTGTTCTGTGATACGCGATTCATATGTATAATATGGCTTCATCGCTATAATCTCCGACGTACACTTTGCTAACAACTATCTGTTATCTTCGCCTTTGACCAAAGATTTCTGATCTTTGTTTTATGATTATACTATGTATAGCAAATATTCGTCCATCATTTTTGGTTGCTGAGATATTAGCGATTAGTATTCACATATGATTTTTGGCATACTTCCTTCTTGACGGAATCGTCGAGAATCGAGAATCGAAAGTCAAGTTTTACACACTTGGGAACCTTCACTTCCCAACGAGCTTGAAAGCGCATACCCTCAGATATCCAACCGAACTGACAGAGTTTTTCATTTCTATGGCTTCACAAAATACTACTTATAGCAGTCCACGTGCGATCTCTCTGGATCAGACATCTAACCTAACCTAATTAGTGCTATAGCAGAGTTGTTAGACTTCATTCCGATAACCTAAATTGACTTTTATGCTTTATGAGGATTTTTCTGAATAATTTCTATAATATTTCAGATTCAATACAGTTTATGCAGATTTTCTTTAAGAATGTTCATAAAAGTTAGCATAAATAGAAATCTAAAGCCACGAAAACAAAGTTGAAACATATTTATTCACAAGTTTATATACTAGTAATATTATTTGCAAATATAGCCCAGAAAACTATAAAACATTTTATGCGAAACCTTCTCAAATAGAAAATAATGAATGATTTGTATCAAAGCAATTTATTTTATGGCAATTAGATAAGTAAATCTTCATCAAAAATAAGAGAAAAAATTTCAATCTACTACGAACACGCCAACAACTCCAGCACACCTCTTCAACATGCTACAAATTATATAATAAAATAATCTGCGTCTAACTCACTTGATAGCAACAATTTATACCTGAAATTTATAGGAACAAGGTTCAGTGAATGGCCAAGCAGTCTAGATTTTTCATTAAGCTTGCATTTCAATTCACTTCATAAGACTACGCTGTATTGAGTGGATTAGCTGCAGTACATTGGCAAAGCTAATGGAAATTGTCGGTCGAAACAAAATGGGTGCATGAATTTTATTGAAGCATAATGTAAGGCGTACATCACACAGTAAATGGCGTAAGCAGATAAGCGCACACACAGAAACGCAGCAGGCGAGTCGGACAAAGTGGATGACAGCAGGTCCTCTACAGGACAACAATAAATTCACGGCAAGTGGTGTGAAGGCACAGCAGCTAAGCAGGGTGCAAGGAACATATAGAGTAGGAGAGGGATAGAGAGCTGGCAAGGAGCCGCATCTTTAACCCAATATTTACTACACAACTGTGTGTGATTGAATTGTTTTAAAGCGCGCACACACACACATATACACAGAACACAGCTTAAAATAGAGCTTAAGCAAATACGTGTGGGTCTGTGTGTTTGTATGCCACACACTTGAGTGCCCCATACATGCAGATTTGCCAACTAATCTGCCAGCCATCGCTGCCTTGTGTTTGTACGTTGTAAGCTGATTGTCATCAACCAAGTCAAGTCATCAGCATATGAACACAACTCATTGACTTTTACTGGCTGAAGGCAATAACAGCGTACAACAACAACAGAAGCAATAGCCATTAGGCAACGTAAACGCTCAGCTACATGCTTGAAATAAGGCGTGCTTTTGGTGAAAAGGGCAAGACACTAATTCAGAGACAGCTAAGCACCTGTGTGTATGTATGTGTTGGGCGATCTCACATGTATACACACACCTATACATAAATTGCCCTGCCTTTATTGTCAATGCCAGGCTGCAGCTCACTTTTGTTGTCGCCACTGCTGTGCAAGTGTTTGTTGCTGTTGTTGTTATTATTGTTGAATTTCTAATTTTACGCAAGAATAAATTTTGTGGTTGAAAATTGTAAAGCGACCACAGGTGCGTCAGTGCTGGGTGGCAGGCTGAGTGCACACACACAACGCAGACACATGCAGAGCTGATTATATGTCTTAATACAGCAACCCAATTTTATTTTCGTTTGCATGTGTGTGTGTTTGCGTGCAATATTAGGGCTCGGGTATGCCATAGCTTGACAATCGGTTGGTTTATGAAAGATTTGCTGTGGGCATATGTTTAGGCTTACAACGGTGTTTTTCATTTGTTGCAGCTAGATGGCGTATATTTGCATATTATTGCATGTGTGTGTGTGTGTGTGTGTAGAGTGAGTATTTTTAGCATCACAGTGTCTTGTTTGGGGTCTCTAGGGTGGGTTCGATAGACTGATAATAATCAAAAGCAAAAATTATTGAAAATTGGAACTGCTGACCGACTAATACAGAGAAGTTTGGCAGATATTGTGTACGGGTGACATGGAAGAATATTGATTGAATTTATGAAAAATTCGTAATAATTGAAAGATTGAAAATTTAGTAGAAAAATAAATTAAAAATAAAAAAATTGATTTAAAAAATAAAATATAATAAATTGAAACAAAATAAAAAATAAAATTAAATTAAATTAAATTACAACCAAATAAAATAAAATAAAAATAATTGCAAATAACATAAAACAAAAAATTTGTAAACAAAAAATTATAATATCGGAAAATTTAAAAAATGTAAATTAAAAAATATAATAAAATAACATAACAAATACCAAAAAATTAGTTAAAACAAAAAAATAAAATAGTAAAATAAAAAATAAAATAAAATAATTTAAAATGAAATAAGATTAAAATAGAATAAAATGAAAAAAATTTTAAATTACATAAAACGAAAAATGTATACACAAAAAAATAATAAAATCGGTAACTAAAAAAAAATAAAATTAAAAAATATAATAAAATAACAAAAAAAAATTAACAAACAATTAATTAAAATAAAAAATAAAATAAAAAGAAATAAAATAAAATTAAAATAAAAAAAATAAAGTAAAATTAAAAATGAAATAATTTGAAATAACAAAAAATGGAAAAACCCTGATTAGCAAAAAAATTATAAGATCAGTAAAATAAAATTAAAACAAAATTTATTAAAACAAATTAAAATTAAAACAAAATTTATTAAAATAAAATAAAATTCAATAAAACTAAACTAAATTAAAAACCTCCTTCAGAGGTACATTTCTCATAGCATCAAAGTTACAAAAAAAGTCATATCTTGAATTTGATCGACCAGTTTGTATGGGGGCTATATACTATAGTAGTCCGAACGAAACAATATGTTGAGGTATTATAGCCTCGGCTTCGACAATCGTGTATGCCGAAATTCATGAAGAGAGGTTGGCAAATAAAGAAGTTTTCCATAAGATAACATAACTCTGAGCGATCAGTTTGTATGGCAGCTATACTCTTTAGTGGTCGGATTTGAACAATTTGTTTGGAGGATATAAAACTCTCTTGGATTTTAATATATGCAAAATTTCGTGAAGATATCTTGGCAAATAAAAAAGTTTTCCATACAAGAACTTGATTGTGATTGATCAGTTTGTATTGCAGTTATTTCATATGGAAGCCTGATTCAAACAATATATTTGAAGATTGTAGCCTAGCCTTGGATATGTAATAATGTAGGCTAAATTTGATGACGATTTGTGGTCAAATAAAAAAATTTCCATACAAGGGTTTGAATTTGATCGGTCAGTTTGTATGACAGCTATATCTTTTAGTGGCTCGATCTAAAAATTTTTTCGGAAGATTGTAGCCTTTCCTTGGATCATTATTTATGCCAAATTTGATGAAGATATGTAAACAGATAAAAAAGTTTTCCATACACGAACTTCGTTTTGAGCAATAGGTTAGTATGACAGCTATATGCTATAGCATGCCGATATTAAAAATACGTTCGCTAATAGTAGTGCTCATAATAATTACCAAAATTCGTGAAACTATCTTTACAAGTAAAAAAGTTTTCATCAAAAACCTGACAGGGATCGGCATTATGACAGCTATCTCCTATAGTAGAGAGTGTGGTACAAATGTGAGGCAGAAATCTAAGTAGCGATAGTCCTATGCTAACTTCACATGACTACAGACGCAATTTCTTCGCGATTTCTGTTATCAGACGTTCGAATTTTAAATACAATAGTCAAGTTTTTTAAAAGTAAAAATACCTAACATTATAGTATGATTAGAAAATAACTTTAATGAAAAGATCAAACAAATATTACTCAAGCCTTAAGCAAGCTAATAAACTCACGTGCACAGATACTCAGAGGTACGTTTTCCAAAAGTGACGGCGTGCAGTATAATAGCTTATCAAGCCGTACTGAGATCTTCATATACTGCATACCTCCAGGCGTCAAAACAAATCATTCAACTACACCAGCTTTCGGCCATATGTATTGGTAAAATCAACAAGAGCAAAAACAATTGCATAAAAACTGCGCTCAATTTGCTGCGCTGGTTATTTAAATACGAAAAGCAAATATTTTATTTGCGAATATGTGCTATTTGTTTAACTGTTTTTTCATCTATTACTGACACACAATGCATTAACATGTCAACATAAAACTAAAGCGTAGTGTAGAGCAAAAAATCAACATCAAAATAGTGCAAATAAATTAAGCAAACATTAATGAATGTTTATATAAGTGTGTAAATCAACTTTTTTGTCAGTTTTGTTTTGTTGTTGTGGTGTTATATTTAATGAAAATCACGCCTACGTTTAGCGTAAATATTTAAATTAATTTACAGCATTTAATGCATTTGTTGTGTAAACAGTAATTTAATTATTAAATTAAATACAATGAGATTTTCAGGTAAGAATTATACAACAAAGTGAAATTTATAGGTAGGAATATACATACATACGTATATATAGAAATTTAATAGATAGGCAGAAATATGCAAAACATTTAGAATTTAATGTCATTTTCAGCATTTGATGTTTAAATCGATTGATTTGTGTAAGCATATATATTTGTGCATAAATATTTCATATTTATATATATACTAAATTTTGAAATTGAAACATATTTTTATTGTATATTTGTTGTGGTATATTCAGTATGTTGACCAACTAAACAGCCTCAAAATAATCACAACTTAAAAATTTGCATATACTATTTTAAAGCATACCTTTAGGCGCATTTATTATTTTTATATTTAGTGCAAAGCGATTGTTTCGAGTCATACTTAAAGCGCAACTATTTTTAAATAAATAATATTATTTACTTAGTCAACATTTTTATAATAATAATAATTTTTAGGATTGTGATAAGTAGTCAGACATACAATAAGTCGTCATTTTTTAATTAACCACATAACAACTCTGTTCAATATACATACTCATAACGCCACCTTTTTCAGATTTGCAAGAAAAAAGGGCTTTTAAATATAAGAGCGCGAGAGTTGCCGATACTCATTGAGCAAATATTTAATAATAAATTGTCTCTGAAACCGAAAACCTAACTGGTTACAAGGAAAAACTTGGGAACTACAATAGGATTGGAACCGTAGGAATAAAGAAAAAGCCATAAAGTATCTTCAAAAAGATATTTTCCACTAAAATTGTTAAACCCAGGAGGAAACGCGGGAACCCTTCTAAATATACGTAAACTGCCTTGTGGATCTCGCGATTCGATGCAGCCAGCGAAATTTATGTTGCTTACAGTAACTTAAAATATTCATATTCGCCAAAAAATGGTATAAAAGTGCAAACATTTTTACGAAATTATTTTTTTACAACTTTCGACGTTGATTAACTCAGCAACAGAGAATCGATGAAATTAAGTAAATTTTTGGCAATGAATCCCCATCAATGACCAGTGTTTATCGATGGATTGGTGAAGTCAGTCGAGGTCGTAGACTACTCCCAGACAAATTTCGTGAAGATTGTTAAAAATCTGTAATTGTTTCGGAAACTATTGATGGAGTAAGCAAACTGATACTCCAAAATCATCATCTGTTAAACAATTGATTGAAACAATTGCCTACATTCAGACCTTCTTAGCAAAGTCGCGCACCCAATATGAGTTTAGTAATGTTAGGCAGCCTTCTCATTTCAAAATTTTATTAATTGCTAAGTAATTTGTTTAGAAAATTTAAATGGTTTGGCAATATGATTTTAATATATTTTTTTATTAATATCCTCTTTTCTTATTTTATGTAATTTAAGCAGAAATCGAACCACGTTTTTGTTGTCTAATGTTGAAATATAAAAGGCAACCCTAGTACATATAAATAGTTAGTTTGTTTTTTTTTTGTCCACCTGATAGGCAGTACACACGCAAAGTAGTCCGTCAGTCCGTCTTTTGAGATACCGATCGTAAATTTTGCACATGAATTTTTCTCCTAAAGAAGCTGCTCATTTGTCGGATTTGTTGATAGGGTATCACTATAGCATATAGCTGCAATTTAAACTGCTCGAACGAAATCAAGTTCTTGCGCTGGAAACTTTTTTTATTTTACAAGATTCGTCACAAAATTTGGCATATCCAAGGCAATGCTGCAATCTGCGAACAAATTCTGTAGAGCCGATAATATAGCTGGCATACAAATCGGCTGAACAAAATCAAGATCGTGTATGAAAACTTTTGATTTGAAAAGTAAAGTATTAGGGGGCTATGTGAAGAATATTCATACAGAATTTCAAGTAAATGAGCGGCTTAGAGCTTGGGATATAGTGATGACCGTGTCAGTTGTCTGCTTGAACCAGCTTGGATACTTTTACAATAAAGCGCATATCCGAACTATCTAAAAAGGACACAAAATATTTACGATTTTTTTAAATTTCCAATCAGAAAGCCCTGGTAAATAGAAAATTATATGTTAGCCGAGGAATTAGGTTAGGTTAGGTTAATCTGCTGGGCCGATAAGCCAAGCATGGACAAGTTTGGTCATTTGCGATACCAAATGCAGTTCAGTTACTAGGTCCATGAGGAGTCGTCACCCTTTAGAATTCATGCGCTTTACACCAATTTTAGCAGACTCTATCACATCAATATCGATTCCTCCTCCGGTGTATCATACTATGGGGTCCCAGACGCAGGAATATGTTGAAAAATAAATCATATTTCTTTATTGTTACCACCTTTATTCTTCATTTATGCTAACAATATAGGAATATGTTTGTTTTTCAATCATTTCCCCATTTATTAGGGAACAAAAATTCTAGTACTTTGATCTCTAAAATATCATAAATTTCTTCTGTTTAGGCATGCAAATAACTTGCGCTGATAGATTTCCGCAAAGGAAACATACCAAAAAAATGTAATATATCACCAAAAATGCATAGACATTATTTATGTATATTTGAATATCCCACTCATCGCAGGATATGCCTTCCATTTGAGCGAACGCGCATGCCGCTCATGTCATTCACATCTACTGCCAATGCAATGACTGCATCAACGTCAATGCCTTCGCGACGCGCTAGCACCCAACGCAGCCACTGACTTTGCAACTGACAAAATGTAGTCGCAACGTCGTTGCCGTACGCTCCCTTCATAACGCATTCAGCTGCGACGCTGCGCGTTACGTGCGCGCAAAACTTTCAATTGCCGTTACTTATGCGGCGTTTTATTTACATATGCAAGCACATGTATGTGTATGTGTGTGAGCATGTGTGTTATTCATGCTTTTCTCATATCTGGCAACAACCTATAATTCCATCACAGCAGCAGCAGCAGTGCCGCCCTTTGCGGACGCGCGTCTGTGTGTGTGCGATTTCATTGCGGATATCAATGACTGTGCCTGCTGCATGAGCATGCAATTTATTTGCACAAAATGACAGGATAATGTGATATCGCATTCACAGCACACATCTACGCCCCTCCACACTATCCTCCGTCACACAAGTCGCGCGCCAACGTCGTCTTGACTTTTCAATCGTTGCCTCGTTAGCTCATTCAGCTGTGCTCGCAAGCGCATAAATACAGGCACACTTACATGTATAGAAATATATATTTGTTGTTGTTATTGTTGTTTTGACTTGTAGTAGTCACATTTTGCGAGCGTTGCGCTCGCCTGCGCTGCTGTCGTCCCCAGCAATGTGACACGTCCCTTCTGCTTTCTATTGAAAGTGAGCGCATTTGGCGGCGAGTTTATTTGCAATGCCATAAATCTACGCTCTAACACATGCGCGTTGACACGCATACATACATGTAGGCACCAATACATACACATACGTATACCAATATATGAGACCATGATTGCACACACGTTCACCGGCTCAACTGTATTTATTTTGGTATGGATTTTTGACATCTCGTTCGTTGCCACACGTTGTTGCTGTTGTCGTTTTGCGATTTGAAGCATAGTTTTCGGCGCAACATTGAAAAATAATCACGTTGACGTTGTGCACACAATGCGCTACATATTTCTGAAGTAAAATAAAAAACAAAGCAACTACAACAAAAAGAAGTAGTGTGGATACTGCCGCGTTTGAGTGCAATAACATCAACGAAAAAGTGGAGACAAATCAGCGCTTGACAACACGCTTGGCAACTTAAAAAGTGTGTTTATTTGAAGTTATCCACTAAGAAATCTGTGGTGGTTTTAGGACCAGAGTTTTTTGGTTCAGTCGGAAATGAGGCCACCAATATTTTTCTCCTTTTTAATGAAATTAACTCTATGGTGAGATATAGTTGAAATCAAACAAATTTATATCAGTTAGGTTTCGAATCGAGTTTAGTAACCCAACAGATAAAAAAATAACTGTCATTTTAGAAGAGATGAGAATCAGGGAAGTGAAAATCCGACAAAATTGTACAGCTTAAAGGCCAACGCATGCTTTCATTTCAAGCCTTGTGAGTCATTCTTAAAATAAGGGAATATAAAATGTTCAGATTTCAGAAGTTTTCTAAGATGTGTATATGTTCAACACAACTCTACATGTGGTGCATACATAAATTAGGATAAGGAAAATCTATAAATGAATGAGCTCTGGGCAACCAGCAAGAAAGCCGAGCTCAACACACTTTATTTACCTTAAACTGTAGAGCGCAGCTCATTGGGTTGGCATTTCTATCATATCAGCATTGCAGTGGAATACACATTTGAACCAATACTGTTGATATTGGGTGTATTCTAAAAGACTGATATATTATCAACTGAAAAATCTTTTCACAAATAAGCATTTAACATCCACATTGTTTAAAATTTCATAAAGGTATCTTGTCAAATATAAAATTTTATAGTATATGTAAATGAAGTTGAGTTTGAAAAAACAATTTGTATGACAGTTATATAAAAATGAGGCTCGATTCCAACATTATCTTCGCAGATTGTACCGTTATCTTGAATAATTATCCACACAGAAAATTTTTAAGATATCTTCTGAAACAAAAAAGTTCTCCAAACAAGAACTTTTATTTAGTCGGTCAGTTTATATGACAAACACATGCTATAGTTGTCCGATCTGAAAATTTTTTTCGGAGATTGTAGCGATCTCTTAGATAATAATCTATGCCAAATTTTGTGACGATACCTTATTAAATAAAGACCCTTTCCATACAACGGCTTGAATTGAATTTGATCGGTCAGTTCGTATGACAGCTATATGCTATAGCAGGTCGATATGAACAATTTGTTCGTAAATTGTAGCCTTGCTTCGGAAAATAATTTTTGTTGAATTTCGTGGACATATTTTGTGAAATAAAAAAAGTTTTCCATACAAACACTTGTTTTTTGTTGGTCAGTTTGTATGGCAGCAATATGTTATAGAGGTTCGATCTGAACAAATTCTTTGGGTATTGTACTTTTGACTTGAAAAATTATCCACGACAAATTTTATGAAGATCTCTTCAGAAATGAAAAAGTTTTCCATACAAGAACTTAAATTTGGTCGGTCAGTTTGTATGACAGATATATGCCATAGTAGTCCGATATGAACAATTTGTTCGTAAATTGTAGCATTGGTGTGGAAAATGAGCCACGCCTGATTTCTTGAAGTTATTTTCTCAAATAAAAAAGTTTTCTGAACAAGAACTTGCCAGCTTGTATGGCAGCATTATCTTATATTGCTCCGATATCTGAGGTACCAACAAATGAATAGCTCCTTGATTAGGGAAAAGCGTGTGCAACTTTATATTTCAAAAACTGAGAGACTAGTTTACTGGTTATTTATATATCTACTTCATAGAGTCTCCAAAGTTTCGTTTTGTATGTTGAAAATTCCAGTATTGTTTCTAAAGCTTTCCATTATTATACTCTCGTTGCTAACGAGAGTATTATAGTTTTGTTCACATAACGGTTGTTTGTAAGTCCTAAAACTAAAAGAGTCAGATATAGGGTTATATATACCAAAGTGATCAGGGCGACGAGTAGAGTCGAAATCCGGATGTCTGTCTGTCCGTCCGTCCGTCTGTCCGTCCGTCTGTCCGTCCGTCCGTGCAAGCTGTAACTTGAGTAAAAATTGAGATATCATGATGAAACTTGGTACACGTATTCCTTGGCTCCATAAGAAGGTTAAGTTCGAAGATGGGCAAAATCGGCCTACTGCCACGCCCACAAAATGGCGGAAACCGAAAACCTATAAAGTGTCATAACTAAGCCATAAATAAAGTTATTAAAGTGAAATTTGGCACAAAGGATCGCATTAGGGAGGGGCATATTTGGACGCAATTTTTTTGGAAAAGTACTAAGTTTTTTGTACATATCTGGGAAACTACTATAGCTATGTCAACCAAAGTCTACAGAGTCGTTTTCTTCAGGTATTTCCATATACAGTTCAAAAATGGAAGAAATCGGATAATAACCACGCCCACCTCCCATACAAAGGTTATATTGAAAATCACTAAAAGTGCGTTAACCGACTAACAAAAAACGTCAGAACACCTAAATTTCACGGAAGAAGTGGCAGAAGGAAGCTGCATCCAGGCTTTTTTTAAAAATTGAAAATGGGCGTGGCGCCGCCCACTTATGGACCAAGAAGCATATCTCAGGAGCTACTAGACCGATTTCAATGAAATTCGGTATATAATGTTTTCTTAACACCCTGATGACATGTACGAAATATGGGTGAAATCGGTTAACAACCACGCCTTCTTCCAATATAACGCTATTTTGAATTCCATCTGATGCCTTCTCTGTATAATACGAGTATAAACATTAGGAACCAATGATGATAGCGGAATAAAACTTTACAAAAATACGGTATTTGAAAAATATGTAAATGACGTATTATGAAATCTCGATTATCACTTTACCATGCGAGAGTATAAAATGTTCGGTGACACCCGAACTTAGCCCTTCCTTACTTGTTTTTCAATCACTTCTTTAGGACATGACCATTCTTAGAATAATAAAAATAATACCAAGTTAGTTTGTCAGATCTTTTCTTTCGCGTGAACAAGGAGTTGAGCATTTGCTGCCGTTAACTATTACCCAAAAACGTTTTATAGGCATGATGAGAGTCGCTGAAAATACATATGGTTCTACATATATAGGAAAAGGTACAATTGTTTAGCCTATGCCTCAATGTAGCAGCGCCGGAATCTTAGCTTTATTTTTCTTGCCGTTTTATAGGTACATGTAAGTAACCCTAACACCTGCGCGATATTCGTGCCATTTCGACTTTAATCACGGCAGCAATTTGTTAACCAATTAAAATGGAACTTAAAAATAAATCACAGCAACAACTACACTCTTCAAATAGATGAGAGACAAGTGAGCATTTAAGCGCAAAATATATAAGAAATTTCGTAAGCACTCCCATACCGTAAAAAAAAGCGTAGTAAATTGCAAGCAGCGCCTTCGCTTATGCAACACTTTTACAACAGCGCGAAATAGTAGAAGCGCTGTAGCCTAAAATTAAAAACCAACAAAAAAGCACACTAAAAACAAAATGTAGCACAAAAACTGACAACTTGTCTCTCGCCAGCTCGAGCAAACGAAGTATTTCAGAGGCAACAAACACGATAAAAATAATAAAGTGTAGTAAAAACAAGTGCAACAATTCGAGTGATTCGTGTTGCAACAAAGCAAACGATGATTCGTGCTACAATGGGGCGGCGCTGGTAGGCAAGCACGTGCGCATCAGCCTTTCAACAGCAACAGCGCACGCGGCCACAAATTGTGTTGCAACGGCACGAATTGACGGCGTCGGCGCCTGAAAAATGCTAGGGGACTTTGGGAAAAATGGGGGAATATTTGCAGTGCAAACACGAAGGCTGGGAAGCGTGTATGTACAGCATTGTGACCCGAAACATTCAAAGTGCTGCGCGGCGCAACTTTATGGGGTACATGGCTCTAAAACATGAGTGCAAAATATCTATTTTTGGGCGGTGAGGAGTGTGGTTCGGGCAACGGACAAAGCGTTTGAGTGCTACTTATTCGTTGAAATGCTTGTATTTGCACTAACGGGAAACAAGTGGTAATTACATGAGGGCTTATAACGGAAATGACTGTCTGCCAAGCGAGTCGAAAGATTCAAACCGACAAGCTGGGCAAAGTGTATGTTGGATAACTGGCTAACAAAAGTGGTAGGAATACAAAAGCGGGTAGTGATATGTATTGATAGTTGGTGAGATGAGATGAGAGGGAGAGAAAGGGGTTATTCGAATGAGAGAAATTATAATATGCTTGAGTTGTTGTTATCGTCAATAAACAAAGCGGAAAACTGAATTTTTGGAGGAAAGGTTATCAAAGTTATTGCACTAGTAAAGGCATGAGAGGGGCGGTCAGTTACACGAATAAAAATATCAGCTTTTAAACTGAAAATATTACATGGGTACACATTCTAATATATGGAAAAGTTTAAAATTGAGCCTCATTCTTTAATATTTGGAATTAGTGGAGAGTTTTAGGGTTTCGTTTTCGATGGGTCAAAATTTGACTATACCAATCACATAGAAGAAAATTTTTGTAAAATTAGAAGTTTTTTAGATCTACATTAAGAGAGATTGCGTTGTTGGTTCAGATCAAAAAATCGCTTATTCTACTGAATTCGGGTAAGTTACAGGTGAGCTCAGAAGAGGTACTTTTTTCAATTTTTTCTTTAAAAAAGAAGGAAACTTTGAAATGGATCACGCTTTACAAAGGTAATTATTGCGAAATACTCATATAACCGACCGAAGATCAGTGTAATATATCCCATAACTTATTTGAGAATCTTAGTAAATTAATAGGTACAAATGGTGGTATGCTCCTAATTTTCAGAATTGGATAGAAGCTAGATAAAAAGCACTATGGTGTGACTAAAGTGATGTATATTATAGAGTCTCACGTTTTGCTGAGAGAAGTTTAAATACTTCATCTTCTCTTAGAGGAAGTTTCAATACTAATCGAACTTTCTCTTCTCAGAAAACATAATATATGAAAATAAATGAAAGCTCTATCCGTATTAACAATGAAATCTATTATTTTTCCAATAGATGGCTTAAGCATCTTGCGACCTGCCATCTTAAACAGTTTTCCTTCGATATAAACGACTACGCAAATCAGGCAACTAAAGTATAAAAGAATAGTGCTTATGGTGCTGATGTAGCTGCCAATCATGCACAGCTTGCGTATCGTCGATTCCATTCCCGTAATTTTGCCAGACAAGATACACCAATTTGAAAAAGCGCAATTTTCAGAAATATCGATAAACCAGTGGAAATCGTTGAGCACGACTGTCATAATAGTGCTTGTATTGATTGCTCAGGAGACGTTTGGAATCATCTAAACAACACCGGGTACTAAAAGTAACTTAGTTTATAGGTGCCACATGATTTAACACAAAATGCCTCATCAATCTAATTGCCATGAGCGAATCACTGCTGAATCGCAACGAAATCTATTAATTTATGACACAGTTCCTGGAGTCCAAAAGTTGGTCAGCAGCGACAATGTCAAGTGAAAACGGTCGTGCTCAGATCTCGCTGAACAGCCGAGAATGGTGTCCAAGCCAGGATTGGCGGACAGAAATGTTTTGCTATACTTTTGGTGGGATTGACAAGGCATCATTAACAATGAGCTGCCTCCCTATGGTCAAACTGTTACTTTAGACCTATACAGGCAACAATTGGCGCATCTAAGGGAAGCTATTGGGCGATTTTCAGGTTCGTTAGAAGCTCCAGGAACTTGTTTCGAATAATTACTAGCTGTACTTGTCGGTTGCGATTAATTTTGCGGGTGAAAAGTTCCTCTGAAGCGTAATAGGGTTGAGAGTTTCTATGAGAGTGTTTTTCAAAATGTCCAACAAATTAAGAAAAATCTTTGACTGTCTAACTAAAAAGGAATCATTTTAACTAAGCTAAATTAAACCTTCAACATAATGCAATTCATGTTTTTTAGTATTATCTATTATCAGCCATGAAATACAAATTATGCGCTGAGATTTTGAAAATATTTTTCATTACAAGCTCAGTCTCATGAAACTCAGCGCTCAAATGTATGCTTTAAACTTTAAGACTTTAGTTGATCAGGCTGCAGATGCAACATTGAAAAAATATAGAGCAATAAACTTCGGATTTAAAGTCGGATAGAGCAAAGCCAATTCAAAACTTTTAGGTCGCCTAAATATCTTCTTACGCCATATGTGCCGCTGCATTTAATCTAATGCGCATGAGTTTCCACAGCTGAATCCTAAACAATTTCAAAGTGATAGGTGAAGATATTTAGAGGTAAGCAGTCCGTAAAGTATTGTAGGCTAACGTAGAATGCATGGAATCCAATAAACCCTTCAGGTCATCTTTGGAGGCAGTATAAACACTTTTCGCTGTTAGCGAAACAAAACTTATATGACATGAGTAGTGATCTGGCAGTCTAGTGGTTGCTTGTGGTTATTCTTGCAGTGAAAGAGACGTTATCCAATAATTGTTAGCAATAGTGCCAAGTCCTTGATCAGACCGCCATAGGAATGGCTTGTCTCGTCGAGGGCAGCAACTGACTTCAAAAACTATGCCACAAATATTGAAAAGCCCTATTTTGATTATCAGTTGTATTTTCATCCAAATCGAAAGAAGTTGCATTCTTAGTATTAATGGCTTTAAATTGCTGATAATTATAGTAAAAACTGGGTTTAAGCTACATGCAGCGTACAGAAGTTTTCAAATAAAATCCACGAACATTAATTTCCCACCACTATATACTGAGACATGCCTCAGTATAGTGCGCCGCTAGAAGTCCCCTCCATAACATCAAGTTTGTGTGCTTTTGTAGTTATCCAAAGCTTTGCTCGTGCACTCCCGCAACGACTGATTTAGTTCCAACAACTTTGTGTAATTGTTGTTGTAAAACTGTTAACGGCATGTAACTGCGGTTCTTAGGAAATGTACTGAATTGTAATGCAGAACTTTTATTGCATATTTGTAGGCGCGCAAGCCATGATATAAACCTTCAATATGCAGCTAAACTATGGCAGCAACGTTGCCTCTTGAGCGTAACGTGTGAGTTTACAACCATAACGTACCGCAAATGCCGGTTGGCGCACAAACACACACATAACTTTGCTAATATGTGTGCGATGGAAAGTGCAATGATTGTGTGTAGAGTCATTTGAAAAACGCTAGTGAACCATAAATCTTGTTTAGGCGAAATTGTAAAAATGTAAAGTGCTGACGTGCCTACAGCCAAGCTGAGCCTGCCGCTTTGGCGCGTTTATGAGTACACGTATTCCGCACACAAGCACACATATACACACACAGCCACATATCTATATGCATACATTCACTTTTATTGCGAAAAGGTAAGACCACGAAAGGCAGGTGGTCCTTCCTCAGCGCCAACAACAACACTAACACTGAGGCCATCTCCATCGCCACCACCACCGTCAATTGCCCAGAAGGTAGTAAGTAGTGCTGATGAATGATGTTTGCCATGCAACCGCTGATGATGGCGTTTGCGGTGATGTTAGTGTATTAAAGGTTTCATGGACGATGATGAGCATGAACCCGCGCACACCAACAGCGACCGGAGGGCACGACACAGCCGGCACCCATTGTAATTTACTGTGAAAGCGAAGACAAAAGCGCGACTGCGAAGGTGGCAATGTTGATGGCTGCTCTGGTCTGTTGCTGGCAGTTGCCATCGTGCACGTGTACGTATGTAGATAGATTGGTGCATGCGTGTGGTTGGTGTGGTTCGTTTTTGCTTTTTTTTTTTGCATAAGAAATGAGAAACAATCTGTGAGAAAGAACTCTGCCCCCAAACAAATCAAGTGAAAAGACTGAAATGAACTTCGGCAAAAATTGTAGTTGGTGGATTTGCAGCTTTAAAGCGAAATATTGGAATATTTTGCAGGTTCTGCGGCACGGTGGGGATTGTAATCGCTTGCAGGAAAAAATATGAAAATGCGACATAAAATAGAATAAGAAGGGTATAGAAAAGTGTTTATCTTACGTTTGATCGTTCAGATTAAAAGGCAGCTATATATATATAATGCGACTACCTGACCAATTTCTTCGAAGGTTGCATAGATGCTTTAAAAAAACCCACACCAAACTTCGTGAAGATACCTTGACAAATAAAAAAGTATTCCATGCAAGAAGAATTTATCGTTTACTTATAGGTTAACCATATGCTATAGTTGTCCGATCTGTAGAATATCCTCACAGGTTGTATCGTTGCTTTGGGTAATAATCTCCCTCAAATTTTGTGAAGAAATATTGTCTAATTAAAAAAGATTTCTAAACAAATCCTTCAATTTTATCTATTGGTTGTATGGGAGCTATATGCTATAGTAGTCCGATCTGAACATTGATATTGTAGCGCTCTCTTGGGCAATAATCCATGTAAAATTTCGAGACAATATCTTGTTAAATAAAAAAAGCTATCCAGGCAAAGAGTATCTTTCGATCAGTCAATTTGTAGGACAGCTATATGCTATAGTGGTCCGATTAGAACAATTTCTTAGGAGAATATATCGTTGACTTGAATAATAATCTATGCTGAATTTCCTAACGATATCTTGCTAAACAAAAAAGTTTTACATGCAAGGATATATCTTCGTTTTTTACAATTTGTATGACAGCTACATATATGCTATAGTGGTCCGATATCAGCGGTTCCGACATATGAGCAGCTTCGTGGAAAGAAAAGAACGTGGCCGAAATTTAAGATCGATATATGATAAATAGCAGGACTAGTTCTTGTATATACTGACAGACGGGCAATTTTTATAAAATTAAATAAAATTGAAGCTGTTCACACACAAGCAGTTAATTTAGAATTCAATTTATATAATTTTAAATAATTTATAATAATTATACATTATATAAATAGTAAATTAAGGCATTTAAGCTGGTAATTGAGTCATTTAATTATTCAATTAGCTGGCAAATATTTACTCAATTAGCTGAGACAAAAAAATTCTCATATTAACTTGGCAAATTAAGTGCTATTTCTGTCCTATATTTATTTAATTGGCTGAGAAAAAGGAGTATCAATTTAATTCTGCAATTAGACTACTAATTGAGTCATTTACTAATTCAGTTGGCTGAGATAACTAAGTAATTAAATTGCTAAACGAGTCATATATTTGTTGAATTGGATGAGATAATTAAGTTGCCAATTAACGGTGGTAATTCTACTAATAATTGAGTCATATATACTACTGAACTACTGATTGCGTCATTTACTAATTCACTTTGCTTAGACAAATAAGTGGTCAATTAACTGTGGCAATTAAATTGCTAATTGAATCATATTCTAATTGAGTTGGTTGAGACAATTCAATTGTCAATTAACTCCAGCAATTAAAGTGCTAATCGAGTCATATATTTCTTGAACTGGATGAGATAATTTAGCTGCTAATTCAGATATATATTTGTTCAATTGGTTGAGACAATATAGTTGTAAATTAAGAGTGGCAATTAAGCTGCTAATTAAATCACATTTTTAATCAATTGACTGAGACAATTATGTTAACCAATTAACTTTTCATACAACAAACTAGTTGGTATTTTAAATTAAACTAGAAAAAATTTGTTTGCAAATGAAGTAATAAATATCAAATTGTACGAACTAATTTGAAATTAAGTATCAATTAAAAATTGGTATTAAAAGTTGCATATTTCAGACAAATTTTATTAAAATTTTGAATTTATTAATTCAACTCAATTCATAATTTTTGTTTTATGTAAATAAAGCTTAGTTTTTAAAAACTCAATTCAAAGTATTTTTAAATTTTTTTAAAATTTTTATGCAGTTTAAGAAATATTTAGACATATTCGAAAGCAATTGAAAGCAATTTTCAATACAATTAAAGCTATATTCTACCAATTGAATTTTTAATTGACTTTGCGCTATTTAGTTGTCTACTAAAGTCTTCAGAAGTGAATTATAAGTAAGACTCCAGAAACATTTCTTAACAAGAGATCTAGAATGTCATTTTGGGAACCTAATTTTGCGCCAATCGGCTTAATTTATATTAAATTTCCCATTAAGCCAATATTAGCATGTTTACATATTAATTTACTCTTCGCAATATATGTATACCAAAACACATAATTTTAAGTTTGATAGCAAGCCAGGCATGCCGATATAACTAAGCACCTTTTACAAAACGCACAAAAAGGGGGATAAAAAACAACATTGCAGCCCTTTAGGCGCTTAAAAAGTTTATGCGCCCATAAATTGTGTACGCAATTTCGCACATACCGACACTCTTAAATTTTATGCAACCATTTACAACTATTTACTTGCCGCATTTGTGCATTTCACGCCTCTTTTCTCGCCCTCAAAAGCACCGCTGTCAAAGCGAGCGCAGCGGCATACAACACTTGGTGCCAGGCAAATACATAGATGTTCGTATGGAACGTTGCATATTTATAAGCTGGCATGCATAATTTAGTAATTTCATTGCAAATACAATAGTTGCCATGGTTGATTGTTTTCGCAACGGAAGTATACCGCACAGCCGCACCAACACACACAGCACTACACATACGTAATTTTAAAATGTATGCAAAACTTAAATTATGCTACATAAAAACCCAACCACGTTGCCTACGTACAGGCTGAACAGTTGTGGTATTTTTGCTTTTGCATTTGTGTAGGAACATAAACAAAAGCCGACGTACAAACATTGCGGCAAGCAGCGTTTGGCGGTAACGTCTAAACAAGAAGCGGAAATGCAAGGCATACTCAGCCATTTCCGCAACAGCAACGCACGCACACAAGCATACAAGCACATACATGTGCATATATAACACAGGCAGGCAACAACAGTGTTTGAAGGTGAAGAATTTCCATTGCTTATGTAGTTAGGGGCCTGAGCTGTGCGCTAGCTGGCTGGATATTTTTTGCAAAATTAAATCAACTCGCCTTAACAAGCTCACCAGCGCTGTACAGTGATTTGTTATGCTGTGCATTATTGTTACTGTACTGTTGATTGCAAAATTTGCTGCAGTTTTTATATCTTTGCATCAGTTGGAATGGCAAAAGAGCCTTAACGAAGTGCCTAGGCTGCAACTTACTACGTTCATAGTGCTTATTTGCTTGCTTGTGTTATGTTAAAGTGAAGATTTGCTTACAGCATTGCATATTTTAAGGTGCATGAGGTTGATATTCTTTCGTTGGCTAATTTAAGGGTCAATCACATGATCTTTTTTAGTTTCAACAAGGTTGCTGAAGCTGAAAGGGTAGTAAGGAACTCTAAAGAGTTCAAGATGTTGAGGGAAATGAATAGTTTTCTCGGTTGTGTGGATGCATATGAACAGATCGTATATACACAGAAAGCTATTTTAATGAAAAGAAAAGATTTTGCACCAATAATGCGCATACTCTTGAAGCTAATGTTGAAAATTTCTTAACTTTAGTTTCTATTCGTAATAATATCTTACAAGTATGTGGTTCAAAGGTGAAAAAAATTATAATTAAATCATCTTCATTCATTTAAAAGGTTAGCAGTATTAGAATTTTCTACTTTTTTTGGCATTTTCTTAGAGAAAGACATATATATACATAATATGCTCTGAAAATTTTAAGCGAATCTAACAAATGTTTTTCGAAATATTCGATAATTTGAAAGAGTTCTCGGGCGATGTGTTTTAAGTTTAATGCTTAAGAGAAAATTGAGCTCATAATTAACTACTAATTAAGTCATACATTTATTCAATTGGCTGCAACAACTGAGCTGTTAATTATATCATATCTTTATGCGATTGGTTGAGAAAATTAAGTTGTAAAATTAAGTGGTAAATTTGAACCAAATTTATACAGCTTTAACTCAATGAAAATTCAATTTGACATAATTTAGTTAAATTCGACTTCATTAAGATAAAATTTTTTCTTGATCAGACTTATTTCTTTTCGTATACCTTAGAATCTTAATCAATTAATGTTAACCAATTAGTTGAATTCAATTTATATTCAATTAACCGAATTATTTTGCCTCACTATTCAGTTACATATACGACTCAATTGAGTTCAATTATGGTAATCAATTCAATTCACTTCACAAAATTGAGTTCAATCAATTCATATAATTGAGTTCAATTTAAATTTCATCAACTACGGTTTCACTTAAAATAATACCACTCAACTCAATTCAATGCATTTTTCTACAATTGGAATCGAGTTGAACTCGGTCAAACCTAATTTACTCAATGCAGCTAAGTTTCAACGAAATTAACTAAATTTATTTAATGCAAATTAGTTTTTTGGTGTTCAAGTTAAAAATGCTTTGTCTCAATGCGAATTTTAAACGGATTTGTTATTTCATATTCAGTTTGATTTATATTTGGAGTCAACTACTTATTACACATACAATTTATTTAACTGTTTCACAAATTTTCGATAATTATAAGCTTCGGAAAGTTACTTTCGTTCGTTTAGATCATAGATTTACTTTCCTTCAATTCAATTGCACTACTACTCAACTAAGAGCTAAATATTTTTTTTATTCAACTTACCTATTTATATTAGCAGTAATTTTCATACAATTAACCTACTCTGAACTATTAGCGATTGAACTTTAGCCTTGATTTCATTTATAAGTGACAGATTTTAAAGGATTATCCATAACCTTTACATTTTTGATTCAATTGTTAAGAAATTATTGGATTTTTAGCCATAATAGTCGTAAAATTACTTAACTAAACTAATATTAAACGAAACTGCTTAAATTTATTACAAGAAATTTTATTTGTTTGTTTGCTCTTGAACTTCGTATTATTTTAATATACTTTCATTACATTTTAATTTCACAATCGGCTCAATTTACTTTTTGAATTTAATTAGTATTAATTTTTTGTCCAATTTAATTATTTTATTTTTTTTAAAGGCATTTGCTAGTATTTTCGATAAATTTAAGCACCTACAGCGGCCTTTCTGACTACATTATCAGATGGAATTAATTCAGTCAATTCAACTAAATTATTACTGAATTTTCGCTTTATGTTACATATTTAATTATTATTCAATTTTGCTATTTATTTGAAATATTAAATTGAGATGGAATTTTCATGCAATTAGTTAATAAATTTATTTATTTTTATTTTCCAAAAACTTTATAATTTTATACGTTTGTGTTTGTGTAGCCATCAGGCCATTGAAATAATACTTCCGTGAAAATATATTCAATTTCCTAGGTAATTTCGCAAGCCAATCCTTCAAGGTTTTTAAATCGCCTGTTTAATTAAAGTACCGCAGAGTATTTCCCTTAATTAACTTGCGTAAGCAGTAGCACAATATCGATGTGCTTCCGCTATTCACCAAAATATTTATTTACAAGCAGTCTAGTTTTAGGCGCACAAACAGCACAACAACGCTATTGTTCCAGGCAAAACAAGCCAGAACACATGAAAAAGCGTAGCGGAAATCAAAGCTGTTTATTGTGTGTTTTATGTATAATTATAAAAGCAAGTTAGATGGCCTAATTATATGGCAGCTCTTGCTCTCCGCTTTTAGCTGCCATATAATTAGGCCATCTAACTTGCATGCATGAGACAAAGCAAATATTAAATGAAGTATTTAATAGACTAAAAGTAGAAGGAAGTAGAAAGTGAAGGAGTAGCAAATTTATTTTTGGCATTCCAAAGATATAACACAAAACATGGAAGGTGAGTGAGGAAGATGATAGAAAGATTTGAGTGCGTAGAGTAAAAGCGAAACTGAAGAAAGTCTATATCGTCACCTAAAATACAAAACAACGTATCATCGAAAAAATTTAAATTGAGTTTTTTATTGCTTATGATTCACTACAACATATTACATAAAAATATTTAGCATACAATTTTTAGCTTCCGTAGTCAGATATAACCAATATATAACCGATTTGTAACCAATATATAGCCATTTATATACCATTTTACAACCAATATATAACCATTATATACCAATTTTATAACCTATATATATACACATTTTTATAACCAAAACTCAAATTTTATTTTAATATAAGCGGTTTCTTTTATACATATTGTTTTTTCTTCGTCTGTAATTTTATGAAAAGTAATGTTACGTTATTTTGCATTTTAGGTGACGATATAGTATTATAATATATAAGTAGGTATAACGGTTATTCTTTGCATATTATTATGTATAAAGGGTGCTTTTGCAGAGGTACGTCGCTTTGATTTAAAACAACATAAAGGCTGGTTTTTCAAGGCATAGGACATTGACTTTAAATACAATCAAGAAATGTGGCTCGAGGATCAATATTTTGGTTTCATTAGTTCAGAAATTTTATAGTACTTTTTGTTAAAAACAAATTCGGAAAATATTTCTAGCTTTAGTATTTTCTGTCTTGTAAAAGGACCTACTGGTGGTCCCACTATGCATCTATATTTCGATCTATTTTGGGTTTATTAATGCAAAGATCTTATTTTGGTATTTGAAAGTAAATTTCGGATAAATTTCACATTTGAATCTTTTGTGTCTGATATGTTGAAGACATATTGGTGATATAACTTAGATATATTTTCGCTATCTAACCTTTTATAACAAAGTATCTGAGCATATATGTCTGTGCTTTTTCGTCTGAGCATCAGAGCATAAATGCCTTTGCTTTGACAGCTGGTTTGCCAAACAGTTCTCTTATATAGCTCTACAACTATAATGCTAAAAAATACCCCTTAATGCTTATATGTGTATTTACAGTTATGTGAAAAATAATAAGGACAGGGATGCAAAAACCCAAAACTTCAAAATATTCCTAGTATGCCATGAAAAATGCCGCCAGTTAACGGTATATTTTTTTCACTCATTATTTACATAAACAAATTCCGTTAGACAAACGCAAAGTATTTGCACATATTTTGGATCTAGTCATTCTGTGTTTAACATATTCAGTATTCGGTTGTGCGATTTAATGAGGACAGCGTGTCGTTTTAAGACAATATCGAATTTTCTTTTATTAAAACGTGTTTATTTGCAGAGATAAGGTAAGAATAATATTTTCAGTTTTAATATCAATCATTTAGAACCAGATTTTTTTCTTTATTGAATAGATATGGGGAAGGGTAAGCACTGCGATCCGAAATCTCGAGAACATATTAAAAACTTGGTGAAACAGGGGAATTCGTACAGAAAAGTTGCGAATTTACTTAATATTTCAAAAACAATGGTTGAAAAAGCAGTTAAGTGGATTCCCAAGATTGAAACACGCGGCAGGAAGCCTAAAATAACTCTGTCCACCAAAAAAAGGATAATTCACTGTGTTAAAAAGAATCCATTTATCTCATCCAAACAAATTAAATGTGATTTGAATATTGATGTTGACCCGTCAACTATCCGCAAAGTGCTCATTAAGGAAAATCTCAAGTCCCGAAGTCCTAGAAAAGTGCCTATGTTATCGAAAAAGAACGTGCAACAAAGACTAAAGTTTGCTGAAGAACATGTGCTTTGGTCTAAGGAGAAATGGCGTAATATTCTTTGGTCTGACGAAACAAAAATAAATTTGTTTAATTCTGATCGAGGTATTCATCATGTTAGAAGACCACCAAATGCAGCTTACAATCCTAAATATACCATAAAAACCGTTAAACATGGCGGCGGAAACATTATGGTCTGGGGATCGTTTTCATACAACGGTGTGGGGCCGCTCCATCGCATACAGGGTATTATGAAGGCAACCGATTATGTAGAAATTCTTCAAGAATGTATGCTACAGTACGCTGAAGATAATATGCCCCTTAGGTGGATATTTCAGCAAGATAATGACCCCAAACACACAGCTAAGTGTACAAAAGAGTGGTTTAGGGTCAATAACATTGATGTAATGGAGTGGCCTCCGCAGTCCCCGGATCTAAATCCAATAGAAAATTTGTGGAATACAATGAAAGCGTCAATAAGAGGAAAGTGCCCAAGTAACAGCGACGAGCTTTGGCAACTTATTCAGGATTCCTGGAACGCAATCCCGGTTTCCGTCTGCCGCAATCTAGTTGATTCCATGCCGAAGCGGTGTCGATCAGTTTTAAACAACAAAGGATTTTCAACAAAATATTAAACAATTTAGAAATGTATTTAAACACAATTGAATGAAAACTATTTCCTTTTTCTTATTTAATATTGTTGTTTTTTTAGTTAAACTAGAAGTGTCCTTATTTTTTTTCACATGATAATATCTCAGATTATAAGAAAAATGAAAATAAAATAAAATAATTTGCCATATCTGGGTAAAACTATACAAAAAACCTTTTTCCAATTTGTTTACAATAATTTAGGTTGGTTCACTTCTTTTAATTCCCTCCCATTTTTGAATCCAAATAAAATTCATTCACCGCAGGCCACTGTCCTTATTATTTTTCACATAACTGTATATATATAATATATATCTCCACTTCTTAGACTTACGACATAAAAGCGTAACTTCCACTCAGCGCATGTAAACAATTTGTTTTGAATGTCAGAATAGCACACGTTTACTAGCCCCAACGCTCAAAAGGCGACTACATTTTATTGTGCTTTCATTTCACCGCACATGTGCCGGCATTCATAATAAATGCTAAACAACTTTTTCACGCATTTTCATGGTAGCCCAAATGCGGTTGACCTCCGTGGGTCAAACTAAGAAATTCGGTGTTCATTAAACGATTTTATTTCATTACATAATATATATTTCTACATGCCATACAATTATACAAACAGGGTTAAGAGAGTGTACGAGCAGGTTTACACATTGCACACGCTCTTGAAAGTTGTTGGCTAAGCGGCGACTGCTGCCGTGTGCATAATTAGCAGCAAACAAACGCGTGTAATTACGATAATTAGAAAATTAATTGGAAAGTGAAATGGGCACGTGTTTAATATATACATACATATATATATAAATATGTATTTATATATGCACAAATTAAGTAAAAATGAGTTGAAAAAAGTCGTAAAAATTAATTTCTGTACAAAAGCTGCTGGCGAGAAAATTATGTTTGCACCAAAATCAACAGACGGAAGTGCGAGCTCGAAGTTTTGAGGTGGGTGTGCATATTTTTGTGACTATATTTACGTATTTTGTGGGCATAAAAAAGAAATTAAAGGTAGTATTTTCTAAAGCCGACATTTTGTGCCTTTTACAAACAAAAATAAATGTGAACAAAATGACGCCAGAGGCAAGGTACGACGCATAAATTTATATGAATGCTGATAGAAAACAAAATAAGTCAGCATGTACACACAAAAAGGGATGTCAGACGCGTTGAAGCAAAACCAAATGAGGTTGCCAGACAACAAACGCCGAAGGGAAAAGAGTGAGTTGCCACAATGATGCCACATAGCAAGTGTAAATTTCATCGCTGACACGAGTATATTTCAATTTGAAGTGAGATAACTTACTCTGAAATTTCGTATAACCTATTATGGGGCAGCTGAAGTAATTTGTTGGAAAGTTTACGCACACTTTCGGTGCCAATTTTGACAAGCAAATGATGTATGCTAATTTGAAGCAGTAAATATATATAAACTTATATAAATATATATGGAAAAACTGTCAAACAAAATAGTAGCTGTGAGACTGTTGACCCGCCCAAAAGTTCAAGAAAAAACTTTTTCTGCCACCGTCTACCCACCTACCTCAGTGCATACACACAAATAGTTGGGAATAATTTTGTCATGAATTGTGGCATGTCAAAGTCCAATAAAGGGAAATGTCACAAGCAAATGTACGCACAAAAGAGTAATGTTGAATTTATGACAACAAAAGCAACAAAACAGAGCCAGCACTAAAATAAACATAATAAATTACATGAATCGGCGCACTACAATAATACATACATACAACATACAAACATATACATATATATACATACAAAATATAGCCCGACATAAAGTTTTGGAACTTTACTTTTACTATACATACTAGGTTTGTATATGTATAGTACACACACACTTTCATATAACATCCATCTAGGCCCTCACTGCTCGCAGCAAACCGGGGCTTGCCGTCGCGTCAGGTGTGTTCCACAAGTTCATTGGTCAGCTTCTCGTCATTATTACACTTTCTAAGCATATATTTAGGCGCCAGCATTAAAAAATATACATATTTTTCCACTTTCTAAGCAAATATTTAGGCGCATACAATATAAATATGCACAGTTTTTTACTTTCTAAGCATATATTTAGGCACTTACTTTATAAATATACACATTGTTTCGTCATTCTCTCAGTAGTTGGTGTAAACTTATGTGTTTGCTTAAACTTCTCACCTACAATTTGCTTTAAGTAGCTGTAGCAAAGTTTTTAATAACTTTATAGGCCCGAATTCGTAGAAGGCATGTTGAAAAATTTAATGTAGCATGAAAAGGGAGGGTGTTATAGTTGAAAAAATTTTCAATATTTTAGAACGAAAAGCCAAACTTAAATATTCAGCTCGAGGAGAGTCTTAAAAATGTTCTTGCTGTTCACATTTCAATAGATTTTTGGTGGGTGTTTGTAATTATATTTAAAATTTAAAATAAATTTTTGATATTTCCTTTTATTTTTGAGAGAAAGTTTGGCAATATTTTTCCGTAAAAAAGTTTGGCAGTATTGAAAGAAAGTTTTTGGAAAGTGAAGTGGGCGTTCTGGCAAGTAAAAATAGATATTATAATATGTATCATATGATGGATGACGAAAAAGCGTATCGCTGCCCTAAAAGATTTCGCTCAGGAAAGTAGGCAAAACAAGCAAAAAAAAAGTGCAACGTACTAAAAATTTGAACATTGTGACTTAACTCTTTTTAGGTTTCAGAATCGCCTGCTTAATGAACTTCTAAAATACCTCACGGTATTAGTAATATTTAATTCGACCTAAAAACCACCGTTAATGTTTCTACAACCCGCCTTTACTTCTACTTATAACCGGAAAATTATCAGTGCTGTGATCTATCAGTATTCAGCTCAACCGAACTTCTGAAACACTTTCTGATATTGGCAGTAATAGCCATCCTGTGCCACCAAAATGTCGTAACCTCGTTAACTGTCTTCACAACCTCCTTTACTTCAATCTACAACCCCAAGACTCTAAGTGCTGAGATATATCAAGATACACCTTAACTGAACATGTGAAACACTTCCCGATATTAGAATTATTAATCACCCTGTAGCACACGAATGTCCAAAAAAACCGGTAACTATGCACAAAATCTACTCTATTTCAACCTGCAATCGCAAGACTATCAGTGTTTGGATCTATAAGCATTCAGTTTAACTGAACTTCTGAAACACTTTGCGATATTAGAACTATTAATCACCCTGTAGCACCCAGTGTTGTGAATTTGGCCTGTACACCTCCGCCAATTGTTTCAATAACCTCCTCTACCTCAATCTACAACTAGGAGACTACCAGCGCCTAGATCTATTACGATTCATCTTAACTGAACTTCTGAAACACTTCGCTATTTTGGCAGTATTAGGCACGCTACAGTGTCCTAATGGCATAAAGTACGCTGCAAAGCTCGGTAAATGTTTCCATAACTGTCTCTACTTAAATCTACAAGCAGAACGCTAACAATGCTTAGATCAATCAGGAGTCGCTAACTTCAGTTTTTCGGCGAAAATTGGAAGTTGTTTTCTTTACCAAAAACTTAAACACAACCGCTCGGAGAATTCGAAGGAATAACATAAAATCTACAATATAACCAGCAACTAACTAAAAGGGTGCCACGATCTACCTCACAAACTTCTCCTTAATTTTACATTCTCGATTAAACCAAATTTCCTAAACTTCTTGGCAGTTGAAAAAAAATCCATTCATTGCACCAAAATATGCAATACTTCAAGCAACTTAAATTTTGTGCAAGCAAGCGACAAAAAATTACGCAAATCCCGTAAAACGCAGTTACGTATTAATGCGGAACAATTAATCATATGCCAGAAGCAGGCAACTTTTCATGCTTGATATTATTGATTTCCGGTGCAAGCAAGCGAAAAAAGGGAGAAGAGCAAGAAGTCAAACAAAAAAGACGCTTTGTCAAAGCGATGGCAGCTAAAAAAAGACCAAAAGATAAATTTAAATTAAATGCGAATTTGAAAACTGTGTTTCACAGAAGAAAGTCAAAAGTGAAATTCAAACTAACGTGACATGTTACATTAATTTAAGAAGGGAGAAGCACTTAGGAGAGTGCTATGGCTGGTGAATACTTAAAAGCAAACATTAAGAAGAGTAGAAAGAAATTTTGGTAGCATTAAATACTGCAATTCCCAAAAGGGGTGACTGCTGTACCGATTCAAGCTTTGAAACGTAGCCTACTTTTAGGAACGAAAATTTAAATTATTATATTTTGAACAGTTTTCCACTAATATACTCATAGAGCGCTCCTCACAAGCTCTAAGTGCTACTCATAGCACCCACAAACTTAAATTCGCTTCTCAAGTTCCTAAAAGTATGCAGTTAATTATGTGCGAATTGTCAAAATCTCTACTCAAACAATGCAATCATCATTGTGAAGCGCTTGATTTGCACAAACTGAAAAGCGCTCGAAGCACATTTTCACAATGAACGAAGTGGAGAGCGCACATACTATAACAGAAAACTATTTAACACATATACTAACATACAAACATATAAGTATACGCACACAAACGTATACTTTTCTACAATCAAACAAATAAGTATACGCAGTCTTGATTTCTATTTAATTCCCTAATTTATTACTGTGTCAACAATGCGCTGGCGAACGCATGCAAAAAACTTGGCGCAGCTCGTTTGCAGGCATCGTTTGTGGCGCTTTGCATACTGCACGGCGCTCGCAAGCGCTGACTGCATAACACGTACATATAAATACGCAGTCATCAGTTTTTGAAATCCAATAGTTGACAGCGCGGCAGCCAGAAAATCATCGCCAGCATTAGCGTCAACAGACTAGAAGCAACTGCATGCTCATCTCATCATTACCGTTGGTTGACGTTGCAGCTCCTAACAGTATGCTAACACTGTTATTGCTGCTGGGTGGAAACTTTTCTTCTTTAGCGCGTAACTACTATTCGGAAATATACTTTTTTATTTGAATTATTTCTAGTTTCTCGTTGATTTTTTATTTGAATTTTTTCTAGCTTCTCGTTTACTTCTTATTTGAATTTTGTAGCTTTTTGTACTTTTTTATCAACTGGCAACATCTTACAATTTTTTCTGCAACTGTTCGGATTTCTTCAAATTCATTTTTTTTCATTTGTGTGTACTCAAATTTTAAATTAAAATCCGAGTGGCGTGTCACTTTGTCATTTATACTTTTCTTATTCTTTACACAGACTTTTTTAAATTTTTTTTCTAATTTTTTTTTCTAATTTTTTCCTGCAATTTCTCTTTTTTTTCAATTTTATTTGTGTAAGCTTCCATCTCCGTCTTTTCTCGTACATTTTCAAGCAACTCACTTTCTTTTCATTTCACTTCCGCTTCGTACTCATATACAATTTTTCTTGCTTTCTTATCACTACCCACTGGGTTGGAAAGTTTTGCGCTGCCTCTCACTGGCAGAAAAAATGTAAAAAAAATAAAGAAAATTATCGCTGTCTTGCTATCACAATCGCAAACACAAATAGTAACAACTACCGCTGCAGCGCTTGTCATTGTGCGCTTAGCATATTTGCGGGCTTGGCAGCAGCTACCAATCAGCCAAGCAGTCAAGCAAGCTCAAATCTTCACCCACATTCCATTCCTTCTTTGCAGTTGCATGCCGCCGGCAGCTGCGCGCAATAATAAAAGTGTTGCTAAAATGGAAAAAATAGAGAAATTGCGTGGGTTATATAAAAAACAAAAATGAAAGTGCTGCATACTTTTAAGTGTCCTGCAGTCAGCGGCATAGTCTAAGCGCCTTATTGCACTCTTCGGCGCAAATGAAATTGTATACTGCGATTTTTCTAATGGCTTTGGCTGGCATTAAAAATTAGTCTATTAAGACGCTAAGTAAAAAGAACGAAAAAGTAAGCCGGCAAAGTGTGTGTAGAGTAAGTAAGTATAATAGAAAAATTACAATTATTAAAGTTGAATTCCAGCACCAGTTAAATACGAAATGTGCGTATACTGCGCCTTAAATGAACTTTTGGGATTAAAAAATATTTTTTTCTTACATTTCTTTCTTATTTTCAGAGAAGCCGTTAATTTTTTTAGGATTTCGGTACCACATATAATAATGGTGCTTACTACATTAAGGAGTACAATTTCGTGATTTCGGGACTGCGGGATTAAAAAGTTTTCTTTCTTGCAATGTTTGTACAACATTCAACGTTAGCTTAAAGAAAACTTACTTTCGAGGAAACTATTGCGGTTTAATATATTGGTGGTTTCGGGATTGATAAATATTTTTATTTTTATTAAAGAATTTTTACTGAGGTTGAAATCAGGATAAAAATATTTTTACTTGCAATGTTTAAACAACACATTTACATAAGTTAATTAAAGAAATCGGGGTTAACTTATTGAAACTTTTTTTTAGGGATTGGCAAAAATATTTGTCTTCGGGATTTATCCGGATTAGTTTTAAGAGATTTCGCAATTAAGGTTATTGCAAAAAACTTTAACTTCGACAGATATCGGGATTAATGAATCAAATGTTTTTCGGGATTGGCAAAATATTAGTAATTAATATTTAACCAAAAATCATTACTAGTGAAAATTTTATTTTCGGGATTTATCGGGAATAGCCTCAAGAGATTTCGTAATTGATATAAAAGTAATGAAAAAAAAAACTCCACTTTCGACTGAAATCGGAATTAATTAATTAAATTTTATTTTCGGGATTGGCAAAAATATTGGCACTTTGTACTTAACCTGAAATGATGACTGTTGAAAAAAATGTATCTTCGAGATTTATCTGGTTTAGTCTTACGATATCTCGTAATTGACGTTAATTTCTAGAAACTGTACCTTCGACTGAAATCAAAATTAATTTATTATATTTTTTTCGTGATTTCGGGATTGGTAAAAATATTAGCAATTCGCATTTAACTAATAATTTCAAGAAACTTCTCTTTCGACAGAAATAGGGATTAATTTATCAGATACTTCTTTCAGGATTGCGGGATTAGAAAAAATGCTTTAAAAAAGTTTCTTTTCGAAATTTATCGGGACTAATCTTACGAAATTGACGTTACTTACAAGAATCTTTGATTCGGCTGAAATAGGAGTTCATTTTTCGGATATTTTTCCAGGATTTCGGAATTGGGAAAAATGCTGGTTTAAAAAAGGTTTTTTTCGGATTTATCGGGATAAATTTTGGAAATTTTGGAGATTTCGGAATTGCAAAAAATATTTGAATCCTAAAATAGTGCACAAGCAATTTGTGCATGCTATGATAATAATAAACTTAATTTGTTTTTGAACATTGTGGTACCATACATGTATCGGAAGAAATTATTTTGGTCGAAAGCATGGAAAAGAGTTTATAGAAATCCGGCACATTTTACATTTTCATAGTGTTTCACCATCATGTAGAGAAACACATTAGAACTAAGAGGAATCTGTGTTGATCTCAAGCCCAAAACAAGCCAAGACATACTACATATATCAAAACCGAGACTGGAACCAAGCATATGACTCTTTTTCAAAATTTTTCTTTTATACTGTGAAATTTTTAAAATTTATACTTTTAACCTGTGATGTCAGTCTAAATAGCTTATAACGCGTACAGTGCAAAAATAGTCTTTGTAAGTTCGCTTCGACATTTTGTTCATTAACACGTTCGCGTTCATTTAAATTTAGCGGTTGGCTGCCAGATAATTACTTAATTTTTCTATACAAAATTGAAGAGCGGGAATTCCCTCTTTTTTTTCTACAGGTTAATTTTTTTAAATAGTCTGAACAAATTAGGGAATTATCGCCATTACCGGTATTCCCGCATTTAATTTTTCAAGAGCATTTTTAAATGTGAGGAAGGAATTGCGGGAAAATAGCGCGGGAATTCCCGCAATTGTTTTATTGAAGGAAACATGAATGACGGGAATTCCCGCAATTTACGTGAATGTGTTAATACCTACAGAAGACTTCAAGAAGCTATCTCAAATGTATTTTTTCCTAACCTCTTACTTTACTTTGAATACCGCTTCCCAGTTAGAAGTCAATACCGTGTAAAGCAAACTTTATATTTGACATCATTTATTGCCAAAGTCCTTCACAGCAAACGCGTGTAATTGCTCATAAATTTTCTAAGCAAAAGGCAGAAAATGTAAAAATAATGATGTTGTATAAATTAAGGCGCATTTGCTTTTAAAAGCCATTTGATACAATAATTTTCACGCTATTTACCAGCGCACTCACAAAGCTTATCAATTGCAAAGCACACAGCGTAGTAGACAAAGTAAATGTGGGTATTATAATTTTCCAAGACCTTCTTGGAAGTAAACAAATAAATAAATACCATTTCTTCTTGCAAATCACGAGCGTAACAAATGTAAATAAACAATAGCATGCAAAAGTATGAAAAGAAAGTGATTACGCGCGTCGCTGGCAAGCTTTGAACTCGCTAATGTTATATATCAACGCTTGCCACTTGGAAAAGTTACACCAATTTAGCCGATAATATATCAACTTTCAAATTGGCTGCGCCGCCTACTTATTCATACCTCACCATTATTTGCTTACTTTTCTTCAAAGTTGTGGTTTTGAAAACAATTTCCCACTTTTTACATTTGCAGACCTCATTTTTTATGCGCTGCCATTAAGTCATCAACAGCGTGACCACTTTACTTTTGTACGCCTACAGCTAGACTACAGTAAGCTCAACAACTCAATACACTGATTACGCAGTCACGGCTTTTTCTTGCGCTTGCCACCACAGTTCACTGCAAGACAGTAGACAGCATCAATGTAGCGCTAATTAAATATTTAATGCACAGTTTTTCCAGCACTTTACCTACTCTACCCACATCACTCACAAATGGCGGCAGCTCTCAAGTGTACGCCAGCGCCACCAGCAACAAAACCACCAGGCGCTATGGTTTGTTGATTTTCCAGCAATTTTCACTGGCCACCAGCACAAGCCAACGAAATAAACTCAACACAACAACCGCTTGTATGTAATGGAAATTTTAAGTAAAGCTTACTTTAGCTCAGTAATAAATAATGAGCTCTTGTTCGACTTAAAGGGTTTCACGTTCGAAGCCACTTACGCCCACAATGTGTCAGAGTAACTGATGGCTTGGTGTTGTAGCGAAAAAAAAATAATGTGGAGAAAAACTCGAATTTAAGAAAGTTAGCATACTTGCAGGCGTCATTTTTATTATTTATTTTTTTTTACTTTTAATTTTTTTTTATTTTTTTTTTTTGCGTCGTGACTACTTTGATGTTTCATCCCATTTTGTTAAGTGTTTCTCTCAGTGACGTTGCTGTTTAACTGTCTGTATGTCAATGATTCTGCAGCTCAAAGCATATTTTTTAAGATATGTCATTATGAGAAGCATACATTTAGGCAGGCAGTTAATTAAAAAAAAGTAAACGAAGTAAACGGCGTTTGAAGGAAGTATTGTTTGAGGGAGCGGAAAAAGGAAAGAGTTATAATTTGGGACTAGCTCCCAGTGTATTAGGTAGGGTACAATCTATCTCAAGTTCTAAATAAAAAAAATGAAATATGTTATGCTCATCCTCATAGTGCACTTCGTTTCATGAACTCTGGTAACAGTAAAAATAGTCAAAATTTAAAACTTAGGCCCAAACCAACACGACCTGAGCTGTCCTGAAACTATGCTAAAATCTGATCATTGAAACAGCAATGTTAAAAACTTCTGCTGGAAACTTTTCTTTCATTGTATCAGCAATTATAAAAGCTTCTCCTGGAAACTTATTTTTTGGTCAAGAGTAACGATTTTCGAAAAGAGCTTCATTGAAATCAAGCATGTCGTCTATCCACCTGTGTCGATGTTGATAATATCGGACAAGTTAAAGAAACAGTGTTTAAGAATCGTCGCTTTGCCCTCAGAGAGATAGCTAAGGATAAAAAAATCCCTCAAAGTTCGAATCAACACATTTTGATTATTGTTTTGGGTATGATTAGCGAAGACCATGGAATTTTTTCAAAAGCAGCAAAGAGTAGAGGTGGAAAAGAGAAAATTGGCAACATAGCTGAAAACTCTTTAGTTACATCGTTACTGATGACGCGACAAATGTATGAATATAACATTGAAACAGTTCGATAATCTAACGAAAAACGCATTAAAAACTAACCGAAATCGAAAAATAAAATTCATAAAACTTGCTGAACCATTTAAGGTCATTTCTGTTGAAGCTTACAACAAGTGTATGAAAAATTAGATTAAGGCTTGACATGCTATTATTGGCTCAAAAGGAGCCTATTTTGAAGCCAAAAACAAAGCTTTGTATTCAAATAGTTTGTTTTTAACAGTTCGGTTCAGAATTCAAAAGCTGGCACTAAAGCACTCAAAAGTTTTGATTGACACACTCGTTAAGTAAAGTGTATTCAACATTTTACATCCGAAATGTTACAATATAATATCAATAAATAAATATCTATGCAACAGTAATGCAAAACTAATTACCTTATGCCTTAAATAAATAATTTCGCTAGAAAGACTGCTAAAAAGATTTTAATTTAATTAAATTTTAAGCACTTAATCGTATTTGCCAATAAGTATACGGTACTATAAACATTTCTGTAGAATTATTACGAAGCTGCACGTTGCACGGATGTTATTTACATTCACTTAAACAATCGAAATTTCCGTTTTGTTGAAAAGCGCACAACAAACTAAATACCTCAGAGATCTAAGAAACGACGCAAACCGGAAATATGAAATGTAATCAACAAACAAACGCGACGGCTATGAGCTGAACACTAGCAACGCTGTCTGTGTGTATATGTATGTGTTTAAAATGAAAAAGGACATTAACTAGAGAGGCGTAAGAAACCACTAGATAAACAGGAAGACATCATCAACAATTCAAAAACAAATAAACACGAACATTTACCAAAAATAACAAATAAACAAACGACGAATGTAAGTAATTCGAAAATACGTTGGTAGTGAAGTAATGCAATAATAGACAATACGCGCAGACAATGAAGGCTGGGGTAACAGCGAGTGCGCTAGCGAAAGCAAGGTACATAGTTAGCGTAGAATAGATGTTGTAGTATGCTGTACTGAAAGCGCGGCAGGAGTTATGGACCGTGTAAAGCAAAGCATTGAAAATGATTTAAAATATATGAGCGAGGCAATTCAAAATATCTACAGATGAGAGAAACCATTTAAATTTGCTTTAACATGCTTATGTTCAAAAAATGTATCGTCACCGAGAGTTTTCTTTAACTGAGCGATGAAGTTAGCCCAACTGGTCCAGGAATAACTACTTGAAAACTAGTTCGTTTTCAGTTACAAGAAATCTTCTATGTTTTCATTACATTCGAATTTAAATAATAATTCTTGGTGCAAATATCTATACATCGTTTTGACAACTCCCCCCAAAATAACTACTTGAGGACCATTCTTTAATTTCAAAAATTACATCAATTTTGCTGATCAAAAAAAAAAAATTATAACTAAAAGTCATAAATTAAAAAGTTGTATAGCCACCGAGAGTTTTCTTAAACTTAGCGGTGAAGTTAACCCAACTAGTCCAGAAATATGTAACTACTTTAACATTAGTTCGTTTCCAGTTATAAGCAATCGGCTATGTTTTTATCATATCCCAATTTAAATATTAATTTTAAGTGTACCTACAACTTTTTGTCAACTCAACCCAAAGGAACTAGTTGCTAACTATTTACAAATGAACTACTTTTGAAACAAATCGGCGTATTAAATTACATATTTTTTATTTAAAGAAAAACCCCCTTATTTAGCTACAACTTGCAACTAGTTGTGAACTAGTATCAAAGTAAATAATTTGAGTCCAATTGAAACGTAGCTTTTAAAGAAACAGCTAGCTTATTTCATTACAACATATGTAACTAGTCATCAACTAGTCAAAGGATTGGCCGGTCAGTTGTCTTTATTCGATTAAAATGTTCAAGCAAAATTAACGGGTTCTTTGGAACACCAGTGTTTAACTCAATTTTACACCCACAAAACTAAAAATATATATAATTTTGGTGAAAGAACAACAATCGTAAGCAAAGGAAAAGGACCCAATTCAAAGCAAATAACAACAAAGCGCAACAATACATTTTCAATTTTGCAATAAATAGCGAGACGTGAAGATGCCCGATGGAGCGATAGGGTATTAATACCTGCAGTAGAAGATAGAGCGCTGCTGAGGGTTAGTATACATACAAAGATACATACATACTTTACAATATCAATAAAAATAGGGTTGCAAAAAGTTCAGGTTAGTTGAGACTAAAGCAGCGATAAGAAAATGTTGAAAAAAACAAAACAAATTGTAGAAAGAGAATACGTTTCAATAAAATGTAGTGAGGAGGTGGGGGGTCCGAGGCACGTACAATGCGAAATTGTATAGCACGAAATGAGGCGTAACAAAGCAGCAACAACACAAACAACAGCTGCATGACTGAGTTAAGAACAATAGAAATGACAACAAACGCTACAACAGCAACAATAACAGCTCAAACATTTTCAAACAAACAGCAAAGAAAGTGGATGGACAAAGAGGTAAGGCTGGAGGAAGTTATTTCTGAACGAATCTAGACAAAGCTTAGAGTTGAAAGCAGCAAAATGTAACAAGAGATACGCCGAGCAGTGGAAGGAAGCTGAAAGGTAGTGGGAAGTATGTATGGTCGGTGGGCAAAGTAAGCGCTAAGAAAAGCGTGAATGAGCGCATGAACGCCAACGCGACGTAAATCCCACTTTAAGCGTCTTAATAGATTGAAGACGGATTAGAAAGCCGAGAAGAAACAACAAGAATAGAAGAAAATACCAAAAAAAAAAAAAAAACAACGGCAAAAATGTTGAAATCAAATAATGAGGCTTGAGGCGATGCGAAGCAGTGGAGAGGAGAAATCAAAACGCGAAACTGTTGCGCTGCTAGAATGTCTACCCGAAGCAATACGCGGCATTTTGGCAAGCCAGCACAATCACGGCGAAGATTTGCAAGCACACTGGGCTGTGAGCAGAAAACAATAAACAAATGTCGGAAGCTGAGAGCAAGGCGAGTGAAGGGGACGATGACGACTCCACACACCAACCACACTGACGACTTGCGAGTTAAATGCGGACAGCAAGCAACACAGCAGCAACATGATTCAGCAAGTGTATGGCGCACCGAAAAGACAACCACAACAAAAGCAACAATTGTGACAAGAGCAGCAACAGCAACAGCAAATTTGCAATGAGCTTAAAATTTGTGGTGCTTAAAGTATATAAACTTTCAACACGTCGGTTGTTTGTGACCACACAGCGCCACACAAACAAGCAAACAACAAACGAATTGAAAAAAAAAAAAAAAATTGTGCTGAGACCAACGCCAAAAGTGTTAAGTGAAGTGCCGTGCTGTACCGTGCGCTGCGGTACTAGGGGAGCCTTGGCGGTAAAACTTATTATGTTTGCATTTTATTTAAATGGTTTGTAAGGGATTTGCAATCAAGTGTTTGTGCAAGTTTTGAGTCGTGGTCTTGTGCATAGCGAACAGTAAAAGTGTTCCACAAGTTCAACAAATTGAAGTGAAGTGAAGTTTTTAATTGAGACGTACCAATTTGGGTAAAATAAAATAAAGTTGCCACATGCCGACACATGCCAATTGAGTTGTATGCAGACTTGAATATTTTTCACGTTTTTTTTTATTTTTATTTCTTTGTGAATGTAGTGAGTTGTTTTCGCCACAAATTGGGGGAGCATTAGGTACAATTTTTGATTATTTTTCTTCACTTTTATTGATAGAAGGCGGCATTTTTGTTGTCTTTAAGTTGGTTAAAATTATTGCCACAAACAAATCTTGATGTTAAAAATGGTGGACTATTCTGCCTGTAATCGCGATTATATCATATTTCCATACAGTTTGCCTAAAAGGTTCAAATATGGCGTAAAACAAAGACTCAGGTGACATTTGGAAATTTTAAAAGTTTAGAACACATGAAAGTGAGAACTAAATAAATATAGGCAGTTTTGTAGATCTATGAAATACAGAAAGAAACATCGACAGCTAATCAACGAATATATGTATATAAAATATTCTTATAGTGGTTCGATGGAACCTAGGGACTCAAATAGACCAAATAAGGTAAGGTAATAGTAGCACCCAAATTTTTTTGTATGTCCTTTCCATGTCGTCAAAACAGCCAAAGCAAAACTAAATTAAAAGAAAAAGTCACATTGACATTTTATACGATATTCCTAAACCAAGTCTGATAAGAGTAATTATAAAACAATGTTATTGCCCACGCGCCCCCCCAATAGTATGCAAAGATTGATATTGAATGTATGGAAAGACACATAGTATCTAAAAAAAGGAAAGAAAATTATATGTACAGCATTAAATACTAACCTTGATAGCTAACTAACAGATTATTAACTACCATGCAATAAAAAATTAAGGTGATGACACAATTTTCCGGTATGAAAAAATCATTTGTTTTTGCATATTTCTAACAGAGACATAACTACAAACAGGCCTTGTCAATGACTTGATCGAAAACAGGTTGGTTTATGAGATATGAGATATCGATTGGATTTTTTTGAGATTGTTTTCTATTTTCGGAATTTTTAGCTTAAAAAACTTTTTTGAAAATGCAGTTTTTTAATCTCTTCAATTTGATCAGATTTTCATATGTTTTGATTATTCTTAAATGAAAAAGATTTTTTTGGTTTTAAGATATTGAGGCTGATATCTATTGTCAAGAAGTCAATTTCGTCACAGACAACGCTACTAACATTAAATCTATATGATTTTTAGTTAGCCCTAACTATCATGTCGGATCATTACTTTGTGAATTATAACATTTTGAGTGAAGCAACTTTTATTATTGTGACAAAAAGGATAAAAAGAAATTCTGCGTCTTCATAAATAATTCCTTTTTGAAGTGATAAATACAGTTAAAGCAAGAACTTGGCTTAATTACGGTGAACATAGTGGACGCACAAAAGAAGTTGTTACCAACCAAAACATCGAAAAAGTTCACAAAATAATTTTGGATCACCGTAAAGTGAAGCTGTTCGAGCCAACAGACACTTTAAAGATATCAACTGAACGTGCTCAAATCATATCATTCACTAATATTTAGGTATGACAAAGCAGTATGAAAAGTAAGTGCCGCGCAAGCAAATTTTTAACCAAAAAAAATTGAGAGTTGATGATTCGAAACAGTGGTTTGAGATAATAAATCGTAGTAAAACTGAATTTTAGCATCGATTTATGTCATTGAGTGGCCTGCACGTGATGAACTCGCTCAAAGTGCAACAAGCGGCTAGCAAGGTTAAGGTGTCTATATTTTTAGATGGACATAGATTAATTTTTATTGACTATCTTGAAAATGGAAGGAGCAATAACAACAATAATTACATAGCATTAAAGGACACAAAGCACCGTGGAATAAGTGAGTGAAAATTCCGTATTTTCATCCATCTTCCGTTTTATCCATAGCTATGCCCAAGCGACTATTTCCTGTCCTTAGATCTTAAAAGGATGCTGCCGCCAAGAAATTTTCGTCAAATGATGAGGTGGTCGTCGAAACTGAAACCTATTCTGAAGCAAAGGACAAATCGTACTACAAAAATGGTATCGAAAAGTTGGAGGGTCGCTACAATGATAATGATAATCTGGTTTAATAATTTTTGGTACACAATAAGTGTGTTAATAAACCTCATACATACTAATGGTACTGTCAATATTATTCTTTATATTTGAGCATTTTCTTCTCTAGTTCTCAAACAATGAATTCCATTTACAATTAGATTATCCCAAAAGTAACTCTGGTGTGCACTGCCATCTCTACTGTTATTCTTTGGTATAGACTGACGTAAGAGAAGCTAATATGAGCCTGGATAACTAAAAGTGAATGTTGCTCCTCTCTGCTCGGTTTATTTATTTCAGCTCGCTTTTCATTGCTTGTTTACTTGAAATTTAAGCTGGAGAAGTTGAAAGTGACATGTGCTGAAAGCTTTTTTTTAAGAGTCCTACGATTCAACCTATTTGTGTCAATTTGTGATGTGTGTGGTATCTAAATGATGCATGATGGTTAAAAGGAAGGAATCGATTGACAATACAAAAAAAAGAAACACAAGACTTGTTGAAAACAAGCTCCCGAAGGTAGTTTAGAGGATGGAACAAAAACTTCAGACAATTGTGTGAAGGAAATTGGTAAGACCAATTGAAAATGCGTGAAAAATTTAACAGAGTATGAGATGTTATGTGGAAGTTAAGTGAAAAAAAAAAATTAAAAAAATTCAAAAACGCTTATTCAGTGATCGGTCAGTCTGTATGGCTGCTCTACGCTATAGTGATCTTGGACAACAATCCATGTCAAATCTGGTAGAGATATCTTTGCAAATACAAATTTTGTATATAAGCACTTATGTTTGATCGATCAGTTTATATGACAGTTATGTACTTATAAGCTATGATGGTCCGATGCTGGCAGTTCTGACAAATGCGCAGCTACTTGAAGAGAAAAGGCCATGCGTGAAATTTCAGGTTGATACCTCAAAAACTTGGGGACTTGTTCATGTATATACAGACAGACAAACGACTCAGTTTGTCAAGCTGAACATTTATATTAATTATGTTTTATATGGTCACCGTGCTTTCCTTCAAGAAATATTAAACCTCGTAGCAAATCTAATATACCCCGTTCGGGATGAAATTAATACTCCAAGACCTAATTTTCTTAGTTTAAGATTTATTCTCTACAAACTATATAACACACATAGAGGGTGTTTATTTCAGATATATAGCTTCTTCAGCTATCAGTGTTGTGGTATATTTTCGACTTAAAAGGTATTTAGAAACTACTCGAAATAGTCTAGTTAAAGAACCTGTTCCAAACTAGTTAGTTAATACTGTGTATAATTTCAGTTTTCGCTTCGTTTCTTTTGTTGTCATTTTGCGGTTTGTTTGCTTGTTTCCCATTTACTATCTTCCATATGTCCAAACATAGAGGCATATATAAGAGCATACTGATGTGAGTAAGTGCTGCGCAGACTGGGCGTGGTTATATCACTTTAGCACGCAAACACGTGTCATGCACACTAATACCATATATATGTATATTTATATGCTTTCAACTGCCCACCTACCGCCAGAAAAGCAGACAAAAAAACCGATGAAATTAGTAATGTGATATGTCATTTGTAAAGTATACGCATAAGCAAATATAGGTCGTGTGATGTTTCAAACTTCGCGGAATTTCAAGGATAGGGTTCAGTTTTGATATGTAGGGATGATAGTTAAATGCTGTAGAAATTTAATTTAGTATGAAAATTAATGGCATCACAAACAGAGAGTACGCAGCGCAGCAGCTCGAAGTGGAAAATTGTAAGAGAAAATATTTCTAAGTTTAAATTGTAGAAAGACTCCTCGAAATGGTTATCAATAAAATCTTCTCTATATAGTTGCAGATATTTGACTGTTTTTTCGAATTGTGTGGGCTAAAAAAATTGTGAGAGAAAATATTTCTAAACAAAAATTGTACGAAAAGTATTCGAAGTGGTCAAAAATAGGGTACTAAAACGATAATAGAGATATCGGTTAAAGTTTTTGGAAGATAGATTCTGATATTCCACTAATTCTCCAATTTTGCGGTCTAAATTTTTTCAAAAAACAAAATTTAAAAAATGAGTAAAACAATTTCAAAAAACAAAACTGTCCAATCGGTCGAAAGTAAGTGAATTGAAAAAACTTAAATTGTCTTCAAAATTATATAAATTTTTCTGGAAATTTCAATGTTATTTTTAAATTTTTAATATCAATGTATCATTTTTATAAAAGTTAGGCACTTTAGTAAATTATTTCTCGAGCATGGTCATAACGGCCGAAAAGACAAAGTCTAAATATCATTAATCATTAAAATTCATTAAAAAGGAACAATTGTGAATTATTCTAAAAATTTCAAATATTTTTTTAAATAAAAAGTAAAATATTTTATACAGAAAAAGTAGACATATTAATAACATAATTTTTTGAATATAACCAAATCTGCCAAAATAAGTGTATTGAAAAAAAATTCTAAATTGTTTTAATATATATGTAAATATTTCTGGTAATTTCAATAGTTTTTTGAAATCCCAATATCAATATTCTCTAATTTTTTTTTACTAAAATTTACAAAATTTTTCATTAAAATAAATTTCATCAGATCATCATCATCATTGTCAGATCTACATTGTCAGAAAAACATACTCTGATCAAATACGCCAAAATGTAGGGAATATGTATCCACAAATTGACTAAAAGAAGAGCTGGCGCGTAGTATAAATTTGAATTAAAAATGTAATATAATTCAATTTTAAATAAAATGGAAATAGATACAATTAAAAATAAAATTAATAAAAAAAAAAAAAATAAAAAAATAAAAAATTAAATTTCAAAAAAATAATTAAAAAAATAAAATTTAAATTTTTAATAAAAATAAAAGTTTAATAAAACTAAATTTTTAAAATTAAATTTAAAATAATAAATAAAAATTTTATGGAAATCTGTACAATTAAAAAAAAAATAAATTAAGAAAAATAAAATTAAAAAAAAAAAATTTAATTAAAAAAAAAAATTAAAAAATAAAATTAAAAATTATTAAAAACAAATTTAATTTTTATAAAAACTAAAAGTTTAAGAATTTTTTTAATAAAACTTAATTTTTTAAATTAAATTTAAAATAATAATTAAAAATTAAATATAAAATTTATGGAAATGTGTACATTTTTAAAGAAAAAATAAAAAAAAAATTAAAAAAAAAAACTTGTTAAAAAATAAAGTTTTATTTTTTAATAAAACTAAGAAGTTTAAAAAACTGTTTAATAAAACTTATTTTTTTTTAATTAAATATTTTTAGTTGCGGTTTTTATGACAATTCGGTGTAACAATTATTACTGTATTTCTGTCAAGAATAGTAGATTCTCACGCTATTTTTCTCATTTCGCGATAGCTGAACTTATTTTTCAGAGATATTTTAAATTTTTACTTCAAAAAGTATGCTAAGAAAACCATCTACGCTTAAAAATTAATTCGCAGTTGATTGTTTTTCTATCAACTATTATTGCTGGACACATTCTCGCACCATTTTTCTCATTTCTTGGTAGCTGAACTTACTTTTTAAATATTTTACTCCAAAAAGTATGCTAAAAAATCATCCGTAGGAATTAAGGCACATTTTAAGTCTTATTTTTCATGCTCTGCAAAAAATGCTCATACGCAACAAATACTAGCAGCAATACTCACACTTTTATGCTACTTATTTCTCATAATGGTTATACTAAGCTGTCAAAATTGAAACGAACAGCTGTCAGTGTCTATCGTCGTATATGTCGTAAGCAAGGCATAGCTCAAACATTGATTGGCATTGACACTGCTAATAGCAAAAAAACTAAAACGCAGAAGATTGAGAACAGGTTAAAGAGAACCAGAATGCTTGCCAAACAGTGTATGTATTTAAGGGATGAAACAAAATAAAAAAACATTGCAGCTGCGTTATTCAGCGCCACAAACTGAAGGCATTAACATTGATGCTCATGTCAATTTCGCATTACGCTCAGCTTAAACCTACTGTATTATCTACCCACCATACCTAGTGCATAGCTAGTCAGCAAATATATATACTTATGAGCTACTTCTACCACTGTAACTGTAATGTATTGGCGATATATACCACATTAAAGCAGCTGCTGAATTGATGTGCATTAAAATGTATATATGTATGTATGTGTATAGAGGAAATTGTTACTCATGATTGAAATAGCGATTTATCTAAACACTAATACGCCAATGCATTTCAATGATGATGAGAAAATAAATTTTCACAGCATATTTACAGGCGCTCGACGACATTGAATACTTAAGGTATAGGAAATATATAAGCCCATCTTCCAGCAAATTGAATGAAAAGCAAACAGACAGTTTCACAATTCGCATGCAGACTGCTGCAATTTTTATGAGCATAGCCAGTGGAGCGTCAACAGATTTGTTGTTGTTATGTAGAAACTCATTTACTTTTACTCTGTTTGTTTTTCTTTTTTTTTTGTTAACCTTCTGTCGTCAATTGAATTTGTCATGCGATGGATGCTGATCGAATTTACCTGTGCGCTGGTAGTGGTATTGAATGGAATGTAAGAGTATAAATGCGTGGCATACTTATAGGCGCATACACGTAAGCATATAATCAATATTATGGACAGATTGTGCTGCTGTGCAGACAGTTACAGCTAATGCATTTTACCTTCATTGCCAATATCTGCTTTTTGACATGAATATTTCATAAGTGGAATTTACTGACGGTATGCGCATTGAAATTATAGAGGATGTGTAGAGTTGGTAGCTAAGTGCAGAAAAATGTAGAAAAACAAAGTGGAAAGAGAAGGAATAGTAGTTTCTAACTTAAATACAGAGACGAATGAAAGCGAATGTGGAGTTTAATGAAGTTAAAGAAAAAAACATATATTTCCTTTGACAGAAAAGTTGAAAAATAAATAGAAAGATAAATTCAAAAAAACACATACTAATTTAAGCTCGAAAAATACTCGAGAAAAATATAGTCCAGTGAGTTATTTTCTTCCTTTACCTCTCTAAAGTAAACTGAAGTACATATGACTGATTTGCGTTGCCTACATTTCGGCTGCACTGCATAAAATTCTATCCTAACTTATCCAAACAATTATATTATGCAATATAAAATAAAAAGATATGGGAGGAATTAAGCTTGCAGACGTGTTCACATTTTACCAATAATCAAATAAATATTATATTGGCTTACTTAGCGAACAAACAGTAGAGTAAAGTTTTTCACCGCCTAAAAGTATCTTAACCCACTTGGGATTGAGTCTATTAACATAATAAGCGTACACACGTTGGCTGTATATACACGTACTTTTAGCATTTAGCCATGTAATTCCATGCTAAAAGTTGACAGTAAAGTTTTGGCAGGAAAACTTCGGGCGAAGAAACAGAGAAGGTTGAATAACGGAGCGAGTGTCTGGGTAAAGCTAAGGGACTAAAGCATACATTTGGGAGTGCCGATTGCAGTGGGAATTAACAAATAAGGAGAAGTATATGGAAGAGGTACATTAAAGTGGAAAACAAGTGTTGAATTATAGTTAACTCGTTGTAAATTCGCCACACACGACATACATTTTTAATTAGGATTTATTGGTTTGAACTTTACATATTGTATATGGAAAAAATATAGTATTTTTAAGCACGTGGCACATAAAAATAGAAAGTGATGTTATAGTAGAGTGCATAGTAGCTAGATAAAAAAACAGTGAGGAAAGTGAAGCCTACATTAAGTTGTAGCGATTAAAAAACGAATTTTTGATGAAAAAGCAAGATAAAAATAGCATACCAAACAAGCCAAATACAGATAATGAATATTAAAATAAAATTATATAATTCTTTTTAATTTCTCGCAGTTCAAATTTATTTTTATACCGAAATTCGAAGCGCCCAGAATATTATTTAAAAAAAACTATGAGACAAAGAGAATATCTAAAAAATGAAATACACATAGGCAAATTTAGATAAATTTTTTGACTTTTCGTAGTTTAAATACAATACAATTTTTATTTTGATTTATTTTCGAACTTCCTAAATGTTAAAAAAAAACAATAATAAATGTATAAGAGCAAGGAATATAAAGAACTACTGGAAAACTTGTTTTAAGGAGAGCTTATAGGCAGTGTATACTGGAAACTAAGAGACTGAAGCATACATTTGGCAGCGGCGCTTGCACTCAAAATTCAAAAATAAGATAATATACATATTCACAAGAGCAAGGAAAATCAAAAAGATCTGTAAAACATATTTTAGGGAGAGCTTGTGAGCATTATATACTGAAAACTAAAAAACTGAAGCATACATTTGGGCGCGCTCTTGTAGTCGGATTTCTTGTATATAATCGAAGGTACGAAAACAATATCTCAAAAGTATAATACTTTAAACAACTAGTCAACTTGTTTTATATTGTATATTAAATGGCCAATTTTATTTATTTTCGTGCTACTCACATACGTAATAATACTTATTTTGAACCACATGACACAGAAAATTCAGAAGAAAATTATATATAACAGCAATGAGTAAAAAAGAAAGCTTGAATAGTAATGAATTTAGTCACAGTGCAGCACTTTTTCGTAGCTGTCGTGACGCTTTAGCGAAGAAAAAATAAAAGATGTCAGCCTGTAATTATACTATAATCATTTTATCGCAAGTTATGCTAATTGTTTTTTACATTCCACGTTCACGTGCAACTTTATCGTCTACGTTATGCACGCTTTTCTGTTTTTGTTTTTAAATGAAAATTTTCTTTTAGGGATTCTCAACTTTTGAGCTTTTTAATACCACCACCAATGGCGTGACATGTTGTCTGCCCTAAAAGTATGCACGAAAAATTTTCAACAACGTCCATCACTAACAAACATGTCTGCGAATATTTTTTAGTATTTTTAATTTCTTTATTTTGCTTATTATTTTTCGTTTTTTTCAATGCCGAGTATACAATTAATTTGTGTAAAATTTAGTAGCAGCACGCATGCTTGCTTGGTGGTTTGCGCGCCAGAAATTATGCAACCAACTGAGAGCGGCAGGCGAAAAAAATAATCCATTTGCAAAAGAAGCAAAAACATTGTGGCCAAAAGGAAATACAAACATACTATTTAATACATATAAAGACACGCATATATGCACATCATAGAAAATTGTATTTATATATCACCGCCGCACTGTTGTATATTTTCAGGCGTCACATAACATGACCGCCACATAATGAAACCAATTTTGAAGCTAATTAAATTTGGCTTTTAGCAGCATTAACACCTTGTCAGCGTGGCGGGGACGACAAAAACAGCTGACGTGCACACAAAACGCGGTTTTGTTCGTCCGCCTGGCGCACACGTACACCAATACACGCACACAGTCACATACGCTTGTAAATTTGCTATTTTATTAAGTATTTGCTGCTGCTGCTGTTGTTGCCGGCATGCTCACCTTTCATATTGACTGCGGCTTGTTGTTGCCAATAATGCTGTCAAGTGACAAATGAAATTTACACGATCCCATTTTACGTGAGCTACGTGTGCGAGTTTGAAATATTTGACTTCGCAAGCATGCATGTTGTGAGGCGTACAGCGTGTCTGGGTATTTGGGTGCCTGACTGCCGGCTGGCTGTCGCTGATGTTGTTGCTAATATTAATTTTTTGGTTTTCATTTTGCGTTTTGCATACTTTCGGGAGTAGCTTAATGAAATAATTCGCTTAGTTTGCGTGTGCGAGGCGAGCATGATATGCACGTTGTTGCGGTCCGCATTGCAGTCAAAGCGAAAGGACAAGTGTGTGAGAGATAATAATTATAAATGAGTTGTATAATGCAAAGAGAGAATTTTAAAAGTTGAAACAAAATTAAAACAGTCGCCATTAGAATAAATAGGGTGCTGGAGCAAGTATAAGGGATATTGAAATAAAACTAGCTTCAAAAGGAATATAGAGACTAGAAACTTGAAGAACAAGAACTGATAGCAATAACGCACAGTTAAAATTAATGTCGGAAAGAACTGTAAATATAGGCACGGTATATTTTACATATGAATATCAAATTTTCCTGGCTAAATGTGTGGTTATCACTAATAAATATTGGCACAAAATGGATAAGGAGTAAGGGCTCAACGACAAAAATACGAAAAATGCAAGCGACACATAAATTTTTGGTATGTGACTCCGCTAGAAAGACTACGAATGTCAAAATGTAGGCAACGATAAGTCTTGTAAAAGTCCCTTATCTAAAGTTATGGTGAACTTCGGTAATTATGGCAAAAATGTGAAAAGATAAGTGGCCCAGCGACAGAAATACAAAACATGCACAGTTGAAATGGACGAAAATCCAAAAATTAAGTTTTGGTGTAAGACGCCGCTAAAACGTCTAAAACTGGACCTAAATGTAGATAACGTCAAGTTTTAAATACGATGCTTACTAAATTTGGCAAAAAGACGATATAAATAAGGAGCTCAGCTACAAAAAATACGAAAGATGCACATTGAAGTTAGAAAATGATTGAACTATAAATCACTTTTTGGGATGTGACTCCGCTACAAATACTAAAAGTTTTCCCAAAAGTAGGCAATGTTATGTTTTACCTATAAATAACAAATTTTCTTGTCTAAAAAGAATACAAAAAATCGAAAACTGCACAATGGAAGAGTGAACTTCACATCAAGTATTTTCATATAAACTCTCTAAATGTTTGAATATCCTTAAATGTAGACAGTTTCAGTTTTACCAATGAATGTCAAAGTTTTATGCCTACATGTAGACAACTTCGAGTCTTACCTATGAACTTTAAAGATTCTTGCCTATCTTCAAAATTATTTTTGAGCAAATGTAGAGATAAGATGAGAACAAAAGGTCTCTGCGAATCACACAACACACAGCCAAAGATGTATTCGACTTTATTAAACAGCACAGGTACTAATTGTAGAATTACTATAAACATTTCAATATAGAAGTCAATTCGTCTTTAAGAGCATATTCTTCTCCATGTTTTAATATAGATAACTAAAACGTTTTATAACGCAAAAAAAACTGAACTAACTTAGGCAATATCTGATTTGGACTATTCGTCTCTCTTTATTCAAAAAATATATATGAAAAATTATTCTAAGCCATGAAATTGTACCATCCCACCGACTTTTACGTTGACTAATCCACTTAAACTGAGCGCGAAAATCGAATCTATACAATTAGCAGCATGCAAGAATTTTGTGGTGAAAGTTTGCCTCATCCGATTCTCATGAACTAAAAAAGTGACGAAAAAAAATTACCCTATATCGCAAAAAGTGTGCTCAATAATGTACAAAAGGACTGAATAAAATTACTCAATCCATATTTGAGAAATATTTTTTTTCTACCTTGAAACCCTAACCCAACTCTTAATGACGATCGACTTTTTGATTAATGTTTTGGGCGTAAAGCGTGTTAATGCCTGAATCATACCATACGACCTGCATTTTTTGCAGAAAACAACGTTGAGTTAAAGCCTGAAAAAAGATGTATGACAATCTATTCAATCATCAAACGCATCATTATAGTGCTTTACTGGTTTCTGAATAGGACGTCAAAACTGTCCAACCATCTAGCAAATGGAGCTCAAAAAAAGTGCAGAATCCAAAAAATCCGTAATTGGTTGTAGGCACTATAGACCAACCCAATCTTGGCTTGTAATAAGTGTACGAAAAATTTGTTTATAACCTTCTCTCACAGTTGTTAGTTGATCAACTAATCGGCCCTTGTTCGATTAAAACGGTAATACAGATCGATTTAAAAGACTCATTTTTAATCGAAATGAAATTGAGTAGAAACTAGAATCTAACTCTGCGAGTTGTTGTCCCTACTATAGATTTAGCTATGTATGTTTAATTCAGCAGGTTGTTGTCTAGGCTGTAAATTTGGTTCCATACATGGATAAAATAGCAATCAGTTGATCGTTAATCGAGTAGCCGGCTGTGCAAAAGTGAAAAACTGGTTTCACAGTTATAATCTTATATACATATATACAATTAATTTGGTTGTACATTGAATTGGATTCAAGAGCACCAATTTTGAAGGCGACAATAAAAATGTGTATGCAAATACGTAAAAGTTAATTTTTTTCGTCAGCCAGGGTCAAGCGTGATCAGCTGGTATATGGTAGATATAACTACCCAGATTTGAAAATAAATATTCATACACTTTGGAAACCTTTGTTTCACTGAAAAATAGATTCTAGTATATAATAGTTCCCCGATATCATTTCTTCTGGACTCTCTGGAATCCAGTAATAATAAATGGATTAAAGGTATCTGCATTAATTTTTTTACCTTGAAGCTTAAAGCTATATTTAATATGCTCAAAACTGTATCTAATATGCTCGAAATATTCCTAACAGTTGTCGTATTACACCAGACAATTGAGCACCTAATCGCGCGTACGCTGGAAACGTCAAACAATAATTTTTCGTACGTCATAATTTGAACGAATTCTAATTGGAAATGTACATGGGAAGGATATATAATGAAAATTGCATTGTGACGCAGCAACTTTTGGGAAAATTTTCATGCGAAGCGAGAGAAAAAATATAAAGTGCAAGGAAGCAAGGTAAATGAGTGCAGAGGACAGCAGTGCATAACAATAACAGACTACGCTATGCAAGAGAAACAGGTGAACACGCTGGTTGAAAGCAAAACATCGCTGTTTGTGGCAATTAGAACCAGTACGCAATGCGCTGCTGTATATGAATATACCTCTATGTCTGTATGTTGGTTAGTATGTCTGTGTCTACAACTGAATGTAGCGGCATTACGGCGAACTCATGCACGAAGAATTGCAATTTATGTCAATTCTGCGTAATTTCTTATCAGACCAGTGAAATGTGTCTTCCGTGCTAAATCAATGGTGGCGCAGGCACACCAAATACACACATACATATATGCATGCAAACACTAACGGTTACCAGCGCGTTATTGGCATTCAAAGTTTATTGGAAATGCACACGCTTAGTGTATATAGAGCAAGAGTTTTGATGCTAAGCGCCAAATCTACTACCACTACATATAACAACAACAACAACAACAGCAATTACAACTACAACAATTATGTATGCAACTTGTATGTGAAACAGCCATTGCTGCAACGGCAAATGGTTATTGGTTGCTGTTCACGCGGTAACGGTACATGCCCGTAGTTGCCATTTTGAGTGCAAAATTTTGCGCGTTTGCCGAAAGCAGATAAACCGCACAAATACGAACATATTTATGTTCGTACGAAATAGTGTTGCATACTTTTAGGTGCATAGACGTGCTGCCAACAAATCCACAGTAGATCGTGTTACCTTTTTTGTTCTCACTTGATATTATTACTTGGCACAGAACGCACGTAGTGGCGCTCATTTAACAACCGAATGCAATAAAAAGCGTACAAGAAAACAAAAAAACAAAAACTATGTAGACCCACAAATGTGCGTTGGCAGTAGTTATGTGCTCGCTTATGCCATTGCCGAATTGTTCAATGTAGTGAAAGTGTATGCACATGAAGCACATAATTCTCTGTGGCTACTGTGTTGCCTGTGCGCTTCATAATTTCGCTGTGTTGTTGTATAAACGCAGACGCTTAGAATTGGGTTGCTTTTAGTTACGACAAAAGGAAGTGCGTATTGGTGCTTTCTTGATTTAATGTGAGGCAGGTAATTGAATTTCGTTTGATAAACATCACATTGATTGCTTGCAGTATGTAAAGCCGATAGATATATGTTTGATTTGCCATAGGCTAACTCTCGGTTCGGATATAGTTTCAGCTAAACTTGCTATTTTCTGGTTTTATGTCGGAAGTGGAATCAAGTAGGCTTCTATTAGGGTTAAAGTTGTATTCTAGTGTAAAAATCTGAATTTCGATAATTTTTTTAGAATTTTCAATCCATTATTTTTTCATATGACACTTTGGAGAAAATTTAAATTTTCTAAAATACTTTGAGGAAGATATTAATGAATTTCTAAAGAAGAGAAACATATTAAACTTTTTTTTTTTGTTTTTCTGGAGTAGAATTTACCTAAGCTACAGTTTCGGATGTGCATTAGTCAATATTGCTGATCATTCAGAAAGGTTATATTACTCGTAAAGAAAAGTCCAAGTCGTCTCATAAAAATAAGACAAAAGCTCTCAGATATAGTGATGTGTTAACTTAACACAATTTGATTGAATATTTTTGTAAGAAATCCGACGACGGAAGACTACGACTCATAAGAGCAAGGTTAATCACTAATAGAAAATCCCACTAATGAACAAAGGAGCTAACAGAGAGGAAATCTTTGAGCAGAGTTAAATCAGGCTACTGAAGACCCTCGTGCAAAATTATAGAGAACTGTTATGCGTCACCACGCTTTAGGAGCGCATTCTAGTGAAAAATCGTACCTTAATGGACTATCTAAGAAATTCTGATGGTGAAGGAGTCGTTGAAGTTCCTCTTAGACTATCACTTTCCGATGAACCACCCTGCTGACGAAGTGCAACTGAGGAGCTTCGAGATTGATGTATAGTATTCTTGGATCGTCTGGTTGAACGACGTTACCTCACCTAGGCGCTGTATGCCTTCAAAATTCAAGTCCGCCAGCTCTGAGGGCATTATAACGGCGCATCTGTAGCGGACGTTCATAGTATCATGCAGCTGGCTGGCCCTGATCTACGCGAACTGTGTTAATTTAGGCCATGTTTCGAATGACTCGGCACTGGTTAAGCTGGTGTTTAAGCCGATGGCCGTAAAACCGTCGGTGTCAAGATTTCAATACCATTAGCCGACGAGGGGTATACCACTCATATCATATGCACTGGACTTGTAGACCACGCGTGCGCTAGCAGACAATGATTAACGACCAGCTGCTGTGTGACAGTGAGATTCTTCTGGGCTAGCGTGGAATGCAGGGGATCAAGTAAGCTTGTTGTCTTCCGCACAGTTAATTTTGCTGCAAGCAGTGGTGTTTTTACCGGAAATTGTCGATGCTGTACTGATAAAAAAATAGTCGAACGAATTTTGACAAGTGTCAGTTGCAAGGAAGAAGTTAAAACGGATACGTCCAGACGCTTTCTCCTACATTAACCAGCTTTTTCAAGAGTGAAGTTCAAACATTTTAGCAGTCTTACTTTCGGCGCACAAGGAAACTTACCCTAAATTGACACTAACCACCTTAAGACACTTTTGGTAGACGCAAAGCACTTTATCGAAGTGTAAAGGTATTTCTGATCATTTTAAAGTGGTTATTGCCACCACAACGAAACGGTGTTAAAAACTGCCCAAGTGAGATCTCTGCCATGAACGACTATTTAACGTAACGTAACAGAACACTAAACACTTGAAAGAAAAGCACACCGAGTCTAGGCCAGTGAAGTGATGACTGCTGCTTAAAAAAGTACCTATGACCAATATGTGTACACTCATCAAATGCCATAAAATTCAGTAAACATTTTTTTTACAATGTAACAATATAGAATATTAGCGACGCCATGGCGTATACGTGACGGCACTGTTCGTAACATAGAAGAAATGATCTTAGCTTCTTATTTGTAGATGTTAGAGAAACATTGAATCAATATTTAGAAAAAGATAGAATCTCATTGAATACTCTTCTTGAGTTCTCTAATATTTATATTTGTCTGGAAAATCGAAACTCTATTCTATACTACTGTTTAAGACAATTGCAACACTGACTCGATTTTATTTTGATAAAAGCATTATATACTTCAATTTTTTGGTCTACCAGAGGGAAGATGAGTATAAGAATACATATTTCTTTAATATCTTACCACCACTGTCAGCAATGATTTTAAATTTCTTTATTATTTTTATTAGCCCACAAGAATGTAAAATATTAGCAACGCATTCAAAAGTAATCAGCAAATATTTGCTAAATATTAGCATTCCACGTAGCATACAAAAGAAAAGCAAGTTGCAAATGCCGAAGGTAAAAGTAAAATAAACAAAAGAAAATATGCAAAAATGAGGAAGAATAGACAAGAATTCCAAAGAATGTGTAAAGCAAGCAAAGTGAGCTGAAGTTATATGCTGATTTTGTTATATATTTTTGCGCTTCCTTTTTATGCACCTGCAAAAGTAGAAGCGGGTATTTTTAGCAAGACCTGCTCGAACACACGCCTACAAATAGGCTACATATTTTTGCAAAGTAGAGCAATATAACGGTAACACAAACAATTCAAACATTTACCGGCAACAAATAAAATGAAGCGACGAAAAATAAAATAAAACTTCAAACAGGCGCCCCTTGCATTTCACAATGACTAAATGGTATAAGCAACAACAAAGCCGACTACTGACGACATTCAATGAACAGTCAGCTGACCGGCTTACTGGCCGGCGGGCTAAATGCTTGGTTAGGCGCTGCTGTGCTGTGCTGCGCAGACTGAAGTCGACGCCGGCTGTCACGCTGCTTGTTGCACGAACGAACAATTGCAGGCCGCAATAAAAGCGACATGACACAGCAAGACATGCAAGCAGTACATTGCTAAAGCGAGCAGTCGTGAGACAAGAGAAAATTGTTATACTTTATAGCAGTCTATGCAAAGAAAAGGAAAAAAAGTATGACACGAGAGAACTTTGAAAGAAAAGCAGTAACAATGCCAGCAGACAAAAGTGTCAACCGCAAGGAGTGGCGAAGCAACATGCAACACGCTAATGTTCGAAGAAAGCCACTCTGAGAAGAATGGACGTACATATATTTATATATAGAGAGTTTTCAACAACTCAAGGCGGGACAAGTGAACAGCTACAAAGCTTATAAAAAAAATTAACAAAACAGCGAATTAGAGTAAATAATATAAAATAATAAAAGTGTTGCCTACCTGTAGGCGAAGGGTTTAAAGTTAAGCAAGTTTTAAGAACTTGCCCTAAAATGCTATGCGCCTAAAAGCACGCAAGACATGCGATATATTGGCATAAAGAAGCAACAAGAAGTAAGTAGCTAAAATATTGAAATATATTTTCTGGAAATAAAATTCTGTTTAATACATAATTTCATATCACTGCATTATATTCTTCATTTATTAGGGGATTATAACCAAACGATTGAAGCGTAGTAATAGGATTTTTGATAATAATCTAATAATTTAAGCCACTCACTCATCCATTTTAGTAATAATTTCGTTTTGGTTTTTGGATTTGAGATGATTTTAAACCGAAATACTTTCCTCATTGCCACACAACTTTTTTTGCAGGTCCTGCTGGAGATTATTTGCTTGATTTTCTTGACCTAAAAACGCAAGCATGTGGAAAATTCTTCTTACAAAAATTAAAATCTGAATATATACCGAACTAAATACAATTTAAATCTGATATCTGTGATTATTAGCTGAACTCTAAGGAAATAAGCACTTTTTTCTGGTGAAGTGTAAGTCTGTGATTATTAAAATAATTTTTTTTTGTTCCTAAGGCATAAAGAATACACACATCTACCGACTTTTCAAAATTTGTAGCATTGTCAAATGTTCTCTGCAGTCATTACTCGATACGATAACTGCAAAAAAACATATAAAAGAGTCGTTTGAGTACAAAGATCGAACAGCGAACAAAGAAAAGGCGTTCAAAAGCTAAAATGCCAACACATACTGTAGGTAGGAGTGCACACACATGAATACATACATACCACAACACTGAGAAAATTGTGAAGATGGAGATGTATTTTTGAGCTTTCAGGCCTAAAAGGCTTTTCAGTCTTTATTTATTTATTTTATTACTACTTTCCTTTTTAATCCGCAGCTTCCAACAATCCTTCGAAGACAACATTCAGTAAATTGAAAAAACTATTTCTATTTATTTTTTTTTTTTAATTTCGAAATTAGTAGTTTTGCATCTACAAAAATGTGTATGTTTTGCTTTTACAAAGTTTGAATTTAATTTTATTTAATTAAAGCATGTGTCTCATATGAAAATGGCCACTGCTTAAAGATATGTTTAAAAATATGTAGTTTCGAATTGATTTTCGAAGGTAGTTGCTATCCCCAATTATAAAGGTGGCAAATAAATATTACACAAAGCCATTTTCGAACAATGGTTAAAAAATTAAATTTTGAATTTCAAAATCGAATTCGAAAATATGAATTTTCGAAATGGTATTCGAACATGCTTGTTCTCTTTCTCCATTTTCTGTGGATAACTTGCTTTCGAATTTAGAAAATTAAAATATTTCGAATTGAGAATTTTAAATTGAAAACTAGAAAATATGCTTCTGATTTCTCCGAAATTACTAAACCAAAACGAACGTGCTTTCAAAGCTTACTCATAATTTTCATAAATTTCAAAAATCGAAAATATGTAGTTTAGAAGAAGGTAGCTGAAATCACCAATCGCGCAGTTGGGAATAAAAATATTGCATAAGGCCGAACAATATTTAATAAAAGTGAATTTCAAAATTTCATGGAAAATTGAATTCGAAAATATGAAAGTTCAAAATGGCATATGAAAATGCTTGTTTTCTCTCTGTATTTCCTGTGCATACCTTGCTTTCCAATTTGGAAAATTAAAATGTTTCGAATGCGAACTTGAAAGCTGAGAACGACATATTATCGTTCAGATTCTTTCGAAATTACTAAAAAAAAGCCTGTGTATAAGGAGTTTTCATTTCGACTTCGAAAAACCAAAACACAGTTTTATTGTTGTTTTTGTTATTTGAATTTTCGAATATGAAAACTACGATCCCAAGACCTCTTAAAATTGAATAAGGGCTGTTCATTTCGATTTCGAATATCCACAAGACAAATTAATTCGAAGATACTCAGTTTCGAAGTGTTTTTCGAAGATAATCGCTATTGCAAATAATGAAGACAACAATCTCAAAACCGTTTCACATAACATAAGGGTTTTTTCGATTTACCAATACCACAACACAAATCAATTCGAAAATAAGAAGCTTCAAAGTATTTTTCGAAGTTAATTGCTATTTCAAATAATGAGAACTGCAATCTCAACCCCTCTTCATCTTCAATAAGGGCTATTTTTTCGATTTCGAAAATCCACAACATAGTTTTATTTAATTTTATATGGAGTTTCAAAGTACTTTTCGAAGATAATCTATTTATCGATTTATGAAAGCAACTAAACAAAAATTTCTAATTTTTTAAAATTTTACATAGTCTTTTGAATTTCGGAAACTTCTATATTGCGAAATTCGGTTTCGGAACACATGAAAACTCTTACAAAAATATATATCCACCCTTTCTTTATAACCAATTTCGTTTAGTGCAGAAAACTACACAATTTTACAACGCCAAGGTGCTCGTGTTGTTAAGTGTATGCTGAGAAAACATTGACAGCGTGACAGTGGCTGTTGTTGGGAATTTCCACATCATTAAATATTTAAACCAAAAAATGCAAAATGGAGACATATACGGCGAGCAATAGTAGTATAAGCTGTCGCCGAAGAGAAGACACGACGGAAAAACTGTCAAAAAGGAGTTGCCAAGATAAAAGTACAGAATAGTTAAAGGTAGTGAGAACTAAAAGGTTAGGGGTAAAAAATACGCAGGCGGCAAAGCGCTAAATTTTTTGCTTTATTAAAGTAACATCTGCAAAGTTAAGATATTAACGAGATTGCTATCGAATCCTAAAGGTATGCTTTGTGTGACAGGGAAGCCTCCCAAAATGTTGCTGGCATACCTTGAGGCGCTCAGCGTAGAGCCGCAGTGTTCTACTTATTATTGGTAATAATATTCCAAGCATTTCAAAAAGGTATAACTGTATAACAGGCGCATAACTGAGCAGTAGACTGACAGTGTCAGGTAATAAAACTTTTATTGCAAACGGGAATTTCTAGTAATCCAAATAAATAGAAAATTAAAATACAAATTAGAAAAATTTTAAATAAGTTCTTTAAAGTAACCAGCTGCTTGGCGCAATTTAAATATGCAAACTGTGCGAACATCAGCGGGAGTACTAAAAATGGCGATACAAACAACTGCCTTCACATAAGTTTATGCGCCTAAAAGTATGGCTTTATAGTCAACCACAAGTTGCTTGCAGCGTCGTACCATAAATATATACAACGCGCTCGGCATCAGCGTCATCGAAAACTTTTCAATTGTACGAAAGTTTTTCATTTCAACGATTTTCATTTCAACTTGCATATTTTTGGGCGACAAACAATGGCGCACATGCGACGGCGCACACATAAAACTATACGCATAAAGGAAAATATGTGCACGAAGAAAAAAATATATTTTACAATACAATGAAAACTTTCGAAAAAGTGAAAAGAAAGAAATTAGAAATTGAAAAAAAAAACACGCGCGCTCATAAAAATTGTGAGACTGCACATATACCTTGCATCCGCTGGGAGTTACGAGTGTGAGTAAATGCATAAATAATAACAACGACAAACTTGTAAGCTGACAACAAACAAATGCTGCTAAAGCAAGGAGAAGCAAAAATACTTTCCGCCAAGCGCAAAAAAATGTTGTAAGTAAACCGAAAAAATGTAGAAAAATAAACTATTATGCCTAAGAAAAACCAGAAAGTCGACAGCAAATGAAGTGCAAGACTATGCGTTGCGGTAAAGTAGGAACGAAAAGCAGTTAGCTCGGAAGGAAATGCGGTTTTCGCTTCGTTTGGCGTCTGTCAATAATGTGCCGTTACACACACACACACATGTGAAGTATGTAGAAATGAACTCGTGAGTCAGGCGGGTATAGCCCTGAGGGGGGAGGGCGCGTGTATATGTGTGGCTTGTATATTTTTCTTTAGTACTGGGTGTGTCATGTTTGCTTTCTTTAGGTCGTTCATATTTCTCTTGTGCACACGAATGAGTCAGAAAGTTTTATGATTTTGTTGTTTTGCATATTGTCTTTAAATTTATGGCATTTCGGGTAGCTTTAAAGCACATTTGGGCACAATGCACGAATTTCGCTTTTAACTGGTTATAAAATAGAGATAAAGGAATATGAGTTGTGATATGAGAGTCAGGATAAGATGAAATATGGTGAGATAAGAAAAGATAAGATCAAAGAAGATAAATTCAAATACTATAAGTTAATAAAATTAGACAAAATATGGATCTGATCTCGTCAAATAAAAAAGTTTTCCATACAAGAACTTCATATTGATAGACCAACTTGTATGTCAGCTATAAGCTATAGTGGCTCGATCTAAGCAATATGATTGAAGATTGTACCGCAAACTTGAACATTGATTCAAGCCAAATTTGGGGAGTCTAATTTGTCAAATAAACAAGCTTCTATAGAAAAGCCTTGATTCTGATCGGTTAGTTTGCATGGCACCCATAAGCTATAATGGTCTGATCTGAACAATGTGTTCAAAAATTCTACGGTTGCGTTGTTCAATAATCCTTAAGAAATTTCGCGAAATTATGTTGTAAAATAAAAAGAGTTTTCCTTACAAGGCCAAGGGCTAAAGAAAACACCGCTCTATTTGCTGAAGATCATCTTCAACTTCCTACCGGACAGGCTACTTTTATGTGACAGTGAAGAATGACCACAAAACTAGTGCCGAGCGGAGTTCCACAAGGCTCAGTCCTGGGCCCAATTTTGCGAAAAATCTTATATGATGGACTACTGCGCCTCTCATTACTCAAGGAGGAACAAATAATTGGATACATGGAACATCGCAGTGACCGTGGTAGCAAAAGACAAACATAAAATAGAGCGTCTGTGCAATCATACGGCGCTAAAAATCAAAGAATGACTTATGGCGACAAAGCTTTAACTAGCTGGCCAAAAGACGGAAGCAGCATTAATTACAAGCAAGAAGAAGCTAGAGGTCGCCACACTCAATGTTGATGGATACAGCATTACGACACAGCATTCATTGAAATATCTGGGATGGGCGATAGACTCGAGGTTAAATTACAAAACTCATCTGAACAAAGCCTACGAAAAAGAGTCAAAGGTGACGGTGGCGCTAACGAGGATGACGGCTAACATTGGTGGACCGAGCCACAATAGACGAGGCCTTTTGGGCAAAGTAAGCCAGTCCAAACTTATGTACGCTCCGCCTATGTGGGGAACAGTGCTGGAGCAGAAAACCAACTTAAAAAAGTGTTGTCAATAGCCCTACTAAGAACTGTATCACATCAGGCGGTTGGAGTCATAGCAGTTCTCATGCCATGTCTGGTGGCATGGAAATTAAGCGACTATTCGATAAAACAAAAAGCACTGGCACTCGCTTAACGAAAGAAGAGAAGAAGCAGAAAAGAGAAAGGAGCCTAAACGTATGGCAAAAACAATGGGACGAAGAAAGGATGGGGATGAGGATGCGGAGACTTATAAGAAGCGCACAAGCACGTGTAGGACGGAACCATGTGGACACTGATTTCTATCTTACCCAGTTTTTAACAAGGCATAGTTATTTTAGAAAATATCTTTACTAATATATACACGATGATGAAACAAATTACTCCTTCTGCAGCAAAAGCGCAGAAAACGCTTTGCATATCTTCTTTTCCTGGCCAAAATATTAAAAAAAAGAGAAATATTAATTTAGAGAACCTTATAAACTAACGAGTGACGCCGAAGAATATCGGGTCTTACATGATCCAATCGAAGGTGGTCTGCGACAGACTAAGAGTAGTCTGCTATGGCTATGCAAGAGGTAAAGCGTAAAGAGTGGCAAGGCAGCGAGAACATAAGGATTAGCCTGACTTAGAGCGAAAATGCGTAACAGAAGAGCCGAATGACTAAGCTTGGCCCGACGACGTAAAGCCTAACGGCGGTCACTGGGGCCAAATACAAGCCATGAAAAGTTCAGGATTTAGTTGTAGGCGTATTGTGCTGTTTGGGTGTGGCTTCAAAGGAGGTGTATCTTTAGCGGCCAATGCGAATCGTACGTATCGTTCGAAAAAATGTCAATATCTTTGAAGATTAGTTCGTGTAGTATGTGTAGACAAAAGGACAGGTTTACACCGTCGTAGCAACTTTAAGTATCCGCAGATATATTTTAGTGGACCTCCGACGCTTCCTTTCAGATGATTCAAATCTCATGACACTCTTCTCTATACCTTATTCAGGATATAAAAATGATGGATGCCATAAAATGAAGAAAAGTACTATCCAACTTTTTGAGGTTAATCGCTACCGATCCGGTAACTCATATACTACGAAAAGACACTCTACCTCTTAAGACCTTTTATTAACTAAAGTATTTTCTTTGCAGACGCACATATTCTACCTTGGGACCTTTTACTAACTACTGTATTTTGGTTTGATTCTCAATGAAGATTTACGAATATTTCTTAAGTGCTTAAAGGTTCTGAGTTCAAGAAAATCTACACAAAACTTTAAAGAGACATTGTAATACCAGAGCTTGGATATAGATGATGTGATATTAATTTTATACTAAATATACAAGCACTGCCGACAAATTAATCAACTGTGATTTTTGATGTTTAACGTCAGCAACGATTTGTGCTATATTATTCTGTTTTTATATTATTCAACTTGTCTTGACAATAAATTATACAAAAATGAAATTTCAGCTAAGTCTACGCCTTAGTTATCGAAACTAGCTGATTTTTTAATAAGGATGCCACAAAAGTTGACCGAAAGAGGCAGCAAATGACGGCATTTTTGTCCCTCTCTCTTAACATTTCTCTTCAGTAAGGTTGGCCATTTCATCAAGCAAAGATAGAAGATTCAAAAAGAAGTCGAATTTATTAAAATTTACTACCGAAATTCGGATTCGGTGGCCTTGACATTTAGAGTTAATATGACACTTGAATTTTCTCAAGAGATATTTTTGACAAAGCTGGTTTTAAGCTGAGTAATCACACGATTAATCATATCGACTGTAGCAGCTTACAATACATGCTATTAAATATGAAATATGCGCTTATTTAAGCACACTTTCATGGTTGATTCACGTTTTTTAAAAGGTAAAATTTTGATGAACAAAAATTTAAATTTTGAGTATGAAAACGTCTGCTTCTTAAAAATCGATCTGGAAAATCAGCCAGCCAGTCAGTACTGTGATGTAAATCGCTTCATAGCGATCTTAAATGCCATTGGTTGTATATGTATGTATATAACACAAAACTTATTTCATCGCCATCCAGCTCCCTGCAAAGCGCACCTACAGGCGCGCCAAGCATAAAATTACTTGCAAATGAAATGCATAAAACTTTTACGACTTTAAATTTAAAATGGGAAAAAGGCAACACAAAATATAAGAAAAACACACAGGCACATGTAAATCCTTTTTACCGTTACTCATACGCATGTAAGACGCCACACACGCTACCCACAGCAGCATTTACTCAGGCAAACAATGGCTGTAACGCGACGCCAGCGAGTATGCTATGCTTTTGAAGGCGCAGCAGAGAGTAGCGACCTAACAGATCCACACACAGTATATAAACTGGCAGTGAGATAAGTAAGATAAGTGTGCAGCTGGCGCTGTTGGCCTTTTCTTACGGCACTATGAAAAGGAACTGATTATGCTTAGCGATTTCTACTTAGTTTTCCATTTGCTCCGCATTATGCTTTGAATGGAGAAATATGTTTTTAAACTTTTTTTCGCACTTTTTTTCTTAACATATTTTATTTACTATTTTATTTGTGCAGCAACTTTGTGCCAAGGAAACTATAAACAAGTTAAACTTTATGTAAGTCAGCGAGGCAGACGTACACACACATATGTATATGTGTATATGGGAGTGCATACACACGCGCGCCTTCGTACGCCCGTATAGCCACTTCCGATGCTATCGACGCTGGCAGACATAAATTTATGATCACCAAACACATGCAAGTAAACACACACATATCCTCATGGTAGCACGAAGCATGATGTGTCTGTGTGTTGGCGTGCATGCACATGTGGTTGTGTTGGCTGGCCTGTTTGTGACAAGCGTATTGAGGATAAAGTTTCTATCTTTGCCTTATATATTTGCTGCTCTGCTGGCGACTGGTGGCGTTGCGCTCAGGACTTTTGCTGCTAAACTTCTTGAAGAAATCTTTAGACTTTCTTTGAGCGAGAAAAAAAAATATGAAAAAATATTTACTTACGTGTGTGTGCGTGTGCGTCTACGAAATGCAGAAGCGCAAGCGATTTTATAACTCACACTCCGTCATGCACTCTTTTCTAAAAAAAAACCAAAAAAAAAAAAAAATTAAATAAAAATAACAAAAAAGCGAACAACAAGCGTTCTGCTCAACACCCGCTGTCCGCTTAGCAGTTAGCGTCGCTGTCTGTCTTGTCATGCATGCCATAAAGTATGCAACAGCACAGTAAAGTAAACTTCAATGTTTTGTATGTGCACTCAAGTCAAACCAAGCTACGCACACACACACAAACACACGTTCACGTACAAAAAAACAAAACAAAAAATACAGTTGTGCACTCATACTTGGCTGCATCTAAAATAAATGTGCACAGCAAACTTCCTTTATGGTTTGTTAGTTGCTTTCGGCTTCTATTTTGTCTCTGTTGCTTGTTTCATCTTAAGCATGTTTGCTCTCGGAATTATTGTTATTATTTTTTGCTTGTTTGTATGTGTGTTTGCTTTTCGATTTCTGGCTTTAACTCGTTGTAGCTGCGTTTCGTCGCCGTCTGACCTGCTTCTTGACTTTTGCATCAACATCACTAAAACCAATACAAATAGTGCTTTAAGTTTGCCGAAATTCATTTCAACTTTGAACTCTGTGTCAGTCACCGAGCTGACTTTTGCATACAAATGCAGTTGTAGTGTGCAACTAGAATTCAAATTGCACCTTTGAGTTGGCTAAAATGCATTTAAGCTATGATTTTAGATCTTCTAATGCTCTGGAGTGTGTTCTTTTGACACTTTGGCATGTCGGTGTAGCATACTTTTAGGCAAAGTGAAAGAAATTGTGCTAAAATTTCAGAAGAGTTAAAACATTTTTCAAAAATTGTGGCTCAAAGGAAGAGAGCATAAACAGAAATTTAGTTGCAACTGCAACTGGCGCCTAAAAGTATGCAATTTCTTTAAAAATGTCTGTAATAAATCAGAAAAATCCAAATTTGGCTAAAGATTTGCGCACTAGAGTGCCATCAGTTTGTTTATTTAAATTAATATTTATTCCCTAAAAGTATGCTTACATTTAAAAAATTACCTCTTTTATGTTTTTATTAGGTATAATATTTAACGGGTTTTGGATTGATTGCGAGAAAAATATGCTAATTAAGCTAACGCAAGAATTTGGACTTGACAATGCCAATCATGCTTATTTTTTAAGAAATTTCGCATATTTTCCGAAAAGTATGCAATAATTTTACAAAATAATGACAGAAGGCGTGCTTATGTACAAAAGAAGTTTTGTTGCGTTAAATGAAATTTTACCGAAACGGAATTATTAATTGAAATTATAAAAAGCGCCTAAAATTAGGCTACATTATTCTTCAGATGCAGGTTTCGGGACCTGAGGCTAAAATATTGCAATAATGTTTGCAAAACTATGAGATCTTATACAAATGAAGTAATATTTAAACAAAAAATTGTTTTGAAAAAATAAAATAAAAAAGTTAAAAATATTTTGTAAAATGTTTTACGAAAACAAAATTTTGTAATGCTAGTTCTCAAATTATATTAAGCTGATTTTCGTTTTTACTACCAAAAGCATCCTTAAAAAAATATTAATTAAAATTTATAAAGCGCCAAAAAGTAGGCAACGTTAATTTTCAAATACATGTTTACGCATACTGAAATTTCAGTATTGATTATTAAATTACATATGAGTTCTTATATAAACGTAATTTAAAACAAAAATTTAATTATAAATGTAATTTTCAAAAAAATAAAAATAAAATAGAAAAAAAATTTCGAAAAATTTTACTAAAAAAAATTATTTTGAAATTTTTTTTATTTGCATTTATTTTCATAATAATTTATTTTTATACAAAAATTTTTTCGCAAAAATTGTTCAAAAAAATATTTGCTTATTCCCAAATTAAAATTTTTTCTTTTACAACTAAAAACAGCCTTAGAGAGCACTCAGTTTTTAAAACCAAGTTGCTTTAGCTCTTACTTCCAGCTTCTATAAATACAAAAATTCAATATTCTACTCTTCAGACTAACAGAAAATCGCACACGTAGACTCAATATTCTACATTCCAGACGAAAAGAAAATCGAATCACCCCGAAGACTCTAATTACCGCCGACAAAGTCTGCTTTGCGACTTCTGCACAAGTCTCAAGAGCATTCCGCACGCAAACATAAGAAACAGCTTTTATAAGCAAGCACGGAACATCAAACAAAAATTAAGCCGCTTTTAATTACTCAGTCATTACCGGCGTATGCAGCTGAGCTAACAATAAAAATGTGAAGGGAAATGGAAATTAGACTCCTAATACGAGTATGTCAATACAAAATAATTACCGGCGTAAAAAAGAAAAACAAAAATCTTCATAAAGGGTTTGTCAAGCTTTCTGCACGACTCGACCCCCCGGCAAGCGAATAAAAGCAAGTAACAGCGCTTAATGTCTGCGCATGAAACCTGGGAAATGTGAAATGTGGAAATTTTTCATAAAAAGCATTAATAAATACAAAAAAAATGTTCACAAAGTTACATAAAAAGTTAACGTAGTTGGCTGCACGAGCAAGAATTTAATCAATAAAGCCTAAAAAAGTCAACATTAAAATTTCATTGCATACTTTTAGCGGCGCACTTGTATATAAGCGGTGGTATAGTCATATGATGTACGTCCACAAGCCATTTGTTGTTGCTGCTGGCAAAAGAAATACTAACTCTTGCTTTTTGTGAGAAACAAATATATAGGCTTTTTTTGTTGTTTGGCATTCAGCGTTACCAGAAATCGTAGCCTACCTGTGAGCCGCTTTGCATTTTAGGCTTAGCTATATACATATTTTCGCTTTTTTGCTAACCTCCTTTTAATTTCTAGCTAAAGGAACTGTGTTTGTGTCGTTGTTTTTCCGTGATTATTTCATTACATGCTTATAAATCAGCAGCTGCGCCTAAAAGTGCGCTACTAAAAATTATAATACGTTTGACTTCAATGCGCAATTCTTTACCTATTATATTTCCTGCATGCGCATAGCAGGCAGAAATGGTGGGGGCAGTAAAGTGAGTAATAAAAATTTGCGAGTTGGTAGAGAAGGTCGCTGAAGTGTGGAGTTACTACTTTGTGTCGCTTTTAGGCGTAATTAAAAATGTTAATGTAGATTTGCTTGTGTACTCGTAAAGGACCACTAATAATGTAACTAAGATGGTATTCACGAATCTTTGTGAGAGTATAAACTTGGGAAGTTACTTTTTGACTTTCTTTAGAACATTTGAAACACTAACTTCGAGTTTGATTTGTGGTAGGAAAAAAGTAAGAAAATTTCAAGATCGAATTTCGAACGTATTTGAATATATCTTGGCTTAAGAGTATACTTTAAATTCAATTCGCGAGTTTAAATTCTCAAGTTAGTTAGTTAAAAAAGTAAGTGGAGCTTTGTGGTGAAGTTTATAGTAAGCTAATGAATTATAGAGCTCTTGAGAACTACTTTTTATTCAGTAGTGATTCATTTACGCTATTAATATACTATTTTCTTAACATAGGATAGACATAATAATAAAAAACGAATTTTTAGCCTTCGAAGCACTTTCTTATAGCAAAATCGCTATGGGAAAGCAAATAGGAAATACTCCAAAAGGCTTCACAGCAGGACGCTAAGGAGACTAATTACCGCACCGCGGGTTTTAAATCATTTAAAGAAAATAAATAACTTAAGTTAGCCAAGCAGCAGCATACATTATGAACATAACCCCTGAAAGTATGCAACATAAATGTAAATTTATGACTTTTAATGTCTTCATACGCAACATTTAGTCCGTGTAGCCTAAATGTATACTTCACTAATAGCACTTTAATACAATGTGGCTGTACATTCGAGCTTTACAACTTCCTATTAAACTGCTGTGCATTAAGAGTATACCCTACCAGTATACCCTATCAAAACAGTCGCCGCGTATTAAACAATAAAAATTAGTGATTTATTGTGAGCATTTCGCAAGCAAATACCACTATTAACGTTAACGGCAGTTAAATGCAGCGCTCACTGTGATAACCGGCTGCCACTATTACCATTGCTGTGTGGCTCCTCGAATTATGCCACATTAAATGGTGAAATAATAAATTTTCAACTTCTGTTGTAATAAACTTACACTTTTAATGGCGTACAGCATTTGAAGGGTTAATTGAGAAATGTGGGTCAGTTGGGAAATGGTAATGGAAATGGAAATTATAATGTAGCAACAGCTGCGTTTGTTTATTAAGTGTATGTGTGTGTGGTTGTATAATGTAGGTGGAAGGGTTAGTATTGTAGTTTCAGGTTGGCAGGTTCTGAAGAAACTTCATAACTTTTTGATTTAGTTACTTGAGCGACAGCTGCGTTGTGTTTTTTTTTTTCAAAAACAATTAAAGGCACTTAAAATTTTGGAAAATTATAGAAAGAAATTTGACAAAATTATAGTTTAAGCAATTAGCCTTCACTACTATATGAGATAACGGTAGCAACACTATAGTAAAAAGATTATATGTATATATTTGATTAAGAATAAAAATTCTAACCAGGATAAACAAACATATACAAGTATTTCAATGCAGAATCGCTAGTGAAAGCTTTTCAAGCAAAATATTTAAATTATTAATATGGAAGCCTATAAATATTAAAACGAAAGCTTTATAGAAGCTTGTTGCGAACGCTTTCAAGTGAAAGCTCTACATTTTCGATATGTAAACTTCAAAGCTTTAACACCAATGATTTCTAGAAATTTGGTGTGAAAACTTTTCAAGTGAAAGCTCAACATTTTCAATATAAAAGCTTAGAAGCTTTAATACGAATGGCATTTGCATTTTACATGTGAAAGCTCTCCATTTTAAATATGAAATCGTAAAAAACCTTTAATTAAACAGCGCTTTAGAAGTTTGCTCCGAAAGCTTTTTAAGTGAAAGCTCATTTTAGATTCGTAAACAGTTTAGCTCTAATACGAACGATTTTTCGAAATGCGAAAACTTTTCAACAAGTGAAAGCGCTGCATTTTCAATATAAAAGCTAAAAAGGTTTAATAGGAAATCATTTTAGAAGTTTACATGTGAAAGCTTTTTAAGTGAAAGCTCTACGTTTTTAGCATGAAAATTCAAGAGCTTTAATATGAACACTTCTTAAAAGCTTCGATTAGCTTAACAACTGCATTGGAATACACTATTATATTCCAAATTAGTAGAAAGTAACTCAAATTCTAAGATTTTCTTAAGTATGCTTTAAGCTTTAATGTGAAATCCTTTTTGACGTCAACATTTGTAAACTTTTTTAGTGAAAGCTCTGCAATTCCAATATAAAAGCTTAGAAACTTTAATGTAATGCTTTTAGAAGTTTGCGTGTGGATGTTTTCCAAGCGAAAGCTTTAAGTTGGAAGCTTCTTAAATATTATTTTAAAAGAAGTTTACATGTGGAAGCTTTGTAAGTGAAAGCGTTACGTTTCTAACATGAAAGTTTAAGAGCTTTACGTTGTATTTTTTTTAAAGCTTCGATTAACTTAACAACTGCATTGAAATATTATAAAATATTTAAAATTGCTAGAAAGTAACTCAACCTCTGAAGAATTGCCTAACTATGATAGACATATGGAAATGGAATACGGAATGTTGGCTAAATACTATTAGGATAAAGATACTAGAGAATACAGGGAGTTTTTGGTCTGGTAAAAAGATGTGATGAAGCTTTCTATGACGTCGGTTTAAAGAATTTTTTAATCAAGTTTTAGTCAAATTATTCTCAAAAACCTTTAGTCCAGCTCGACTTTAGGTGATAATTAAAAAATCTTAGTCAAAAATATACTGAAATATAACTATCAATTAAAATTAACTGCCCTCTGCCTTCTGCCATAATTTCAACGGAGTATGCCTAAAAAAGTTAGGCAGCTGGGTGTTCGAGTGAACACCTGATTTAAATATATATTCAACTAAAGCCTTAAGCATACCAGCGAAGTAGTCGCGACAAAAAGGGCCGACTCAATATTACATTTAGTCAACCGCGCCCACAAATTCTATGACATTTTTCAATATTATTAAAAGCTGTCAAGAAACACAATAATATTTTAATGGGCTAATTAATATTGTGTGCTTGTTAAATATTATTCACATACATACAATTAGTACATCTATCATTTAGGTGGAAAAAACAACCAACAGAGACCTAGACCGTCAATGTTGGCGCAAAAAAGTATGCTACAAAACCTCGTAACAACAAATCTCTATAAAATTTGTAAAAGCCACAAATATTTGTTTAGTCATCGTCATAACACTCCCTTTTCCAACGAAACCACACAACAATACACTGGTTGCGCGCCTAAGAATATGCTACAAATGTACAAACAATGCAGAGAAAAATAAATGTGTTTGTAAGCAACAGCTAAACATTTCGTTTTCGAAACCACAAAACTGTTGGCGACGTGGTTTTATGTTTACGTCTTGTGGTCAACTTGTTGTACGAGACATAGCCGTTGTATTGCCTACTTAACGGCGTTCATACTCACATTGTGCGCACTGTCACTTTGCGACTTTGTCGTATTTTAATTGTTACGTTACACGCTAATAAGCGAAAGTTACAAGTTTCGCTCAAGGCAAAACATGACAAATGACATTTTACACACGAACGTCGAGTGGTTGCGTGAGCCAATGCATACTTATGGGCGTAGTTTAGTGGTATGCGCAACAAATTTTTCCTTTTACTGGTTTACTATTTAAGCAGCTTAGGACAAGTCATGCAAGCGAAGACAGCTATTAATTGATGATTTATGACTGACAATATGCGTTCTAAGAAATATTTATAGGATATGGCAGTTAAGTATCTATAGACAAAGGACGGAGCATATGGTGTCTTGGACAGTTTGCTGTTGAGGTTGAGAACAAAAAGCTGTGTTAAGGGAAGTTGCGTGCTTATTGTAGGAGGATACAGCGAATAATTATTGAAATAAAAGTGGCAGCTTTCAATTAAGATTTTATCAGCGCATATAGGGAAAAATATTTTGAGCTATTTAATAATAATATTTAGCTGGTTTAAATCGGTGCAATGAATTTGTAATGTATGCTGAGTTGAGAAAATAAATGGTCAATAGTCTGTTCTATAGTTTCTAAACAAGAAGCTAATTGTAAGGACAGAATAAATTTTTCATTGCAGATGTGCTATTAATAATATCATCGTAGCTTAAAAGAAGAAGAAAGAGGTATTAGAAGTTAATTTCGAAATGAGTAAGGCTTTATATACTCGCGTTAATGCTTTCTTAAGCAGCCTTGCTTTTTTGTTATTATGCTGTTTTGAAATTGACAACACTTCACTTACAATTTGTATATCAAAGAGAAAGAGTAAGCAAGTATTGTAATGTTAATATTAACTTTCTGGGAATCGCTGGTGATAGCTTGTAGTCTTTTGCGAGCAATCTTGGCAATACTTTTCCTTTCTACAGCCAACTACGTGATTAGTTTTATACCAACTTACACTTGGATTAAATATAGAGTAATCAGTAACAGAAAAATACCAACTGAATTCCACTTTTCGGAAGTAAAAATCTGGCATGGAAGCAGTCTGTTAATTTCCCAAAATTTCAATAGTCTAATAGTGCCAGTTTTCGACAGGATAACGAAGAGTAAACATAAATTGATGTCATGCGACGGACGAGAGGTGAACAACTGACAGCTGCTAGATTATAATATGTATAGTATTTCAAACATTTCTACAACCAGAAAAATTGCTCTCACTTACACTAGACTTTTCCTATGACTCTGACCATAAAAAAAGCCTAGAACAGGATTTAATCTATAATCTTGGTGTGATATCAGTATCGCACTGAAGGTTTTTAAATTCGAAATTCGTATCGCCAAGTACCGGCTATATGATTAAAACCATAAAAATATGCAACATAAATACAAATTTATGATTTTTAGAGTTTTTATTCGTGACATCAGCAATACTTAGTGAGCGTAGCCCCAATGTATGCTTCAATAACAGTACTTTAATACAATGTAGCTATACATTGTAACTTCACAACTGCCTATTAAGCCTCTGTATGCTAAGAGAGTAGCCTACCAACAAGTCGCGGCGTATCTGATACTTATGAGCCTAATTTTAGCTGAGGAATTTTTGCTTTTGAAACACAGAAAACAGAAAGACTTTGAAGCAGAAAGGACGACCCAAAAATACATAATGTGATGTCGACGTCTTATCGAGTTAATAAAAATTACAAGGTAACAAGAAAAAACGATGCTCCGATGTACTAATACCCTTCGCAAATACTTATAGTAATAATTTCTTCTAGCATAAAGGATATAAAAGGACCTTACCATCAATTTCAACGGACAGTTCATATGGCAGTAAGCTATAGCGGTCCGATGCGAACTTTATTTTAGCCTTGTTATCGAATATAAGCGATGACCAATTGCGAAAAGATATATCGTGAAATAATTTTTTTTATAAAAGAACTTGATTTTAATCGGTCAGTTTGTATGGCAGCTATATAGAACAGTGGACCGATTTGAATAATTTTTTCGAGGATTGTAGCTTTATCTTCTACAATAATTTGTGCCCAATTTCGAGAAGATATCTTATAAAGCAAAAAGTTTTACTCACAAAGATTTGGTTTTTATCAGTCATGCTGGACGACAGCTACATATGTATATGCTTTAGTAGTCAGATCTCAAGAATATTTTCTGGGAATGTAGACTTGTGTTGGGAATAATCTATGCCACACTTCGCAAAGATAACCTGGCAAACAAAATAGTTTTTCATACAAGACCGTTAGTTAGATTGGCCAGTTACACAGACTGCCAAGCAGCGACCTTGTATCGCATATCGGCTAGAAGTGTCTTGGGAAGCAGAGCAGCAGTATTGCCAAAGGAAAGCAACTTCACTTCTACTCGGTGCCAGGCCACAAAGGCATGAAATAGTGTACGAGATTGCCAATGGCGTACCACAAAGGCATGAAATAGTGTACGAGATTGCCAATGGCGTACGACTAACACCCGAAAATGTGATCAATATTTGGAAATCCATGCATTGTCTTACGGCGCTCTGGATAGAAGTATGGCAAAGAAAATCAAAACCGGTTGGAACGAGCCAACTGAGTGTAAAACTGCAAAAGTCATGTGAAAACCGTAGATCGAAAGTACACAAAATTCCTATTGACACTCGATAGAAGCGACTATAAGCACATGGTCGGAATAATAACTGGTCACTCTCTGGTGGTGACGCACTGCCTCAGAATGAGGACAGCAAATTGAGAAAACTGAAGAAAATGTCTTGAGCAAGACACCAGGTAAACAAAGGACCATCTCTTGTGCACTTGTCTCGCACTGGTAATACTACGCTGTAAACAACTGGTATGATACACGGAGGTATCGATAATCAATAAGCAAACTTTTGTTGAGGGTTTTTTTCTACCTTAATGTTTGACATACATTCACAAGCCACGTAAAGAGGCTCAACTTTCCATTTGTAATATTTTCCATTTCATTCATAATTTTATCTTATTTTCAACAATGCTTATTCACACATCAAGCGCTGCTACGTGGCATTAACTAGCAGATCCATACAAGATAATGAGGTCAAAATGTAGCCAGCGCATGCAGTTACACAAACAGAACAAATTTCACTACAAAAAATAAATAAATAAACAATAAAAACCTACATGCGCCTGCAAGTATGCAATGCAACTATTTTAAAAGTCAGCTCAGTTATACCAAACGCGCTACAAAACGACAACGAAAAAGTGTACAAAGAAATCTTGCTGTTACAAGTAACAACATTTTACAACAAAAAACTTCGCAAACATTCTACATGTTGCTGGATGCAAAAAGCGTGTGTTGCATAATTTTCGGCTGCACAGCATATACATTTTTTGCAGTTTTTGTAAGCTTGACGCGCAACAGACACTTTGAGCCGGTTTACTAACCACTTTTTTATGCGCCAACATAACTGTGAACGTATGTCGGTCTTCTAGCTGCCGCTTATCTGCGCTCACAGCAGCCGCTTGTGCTTTGCACTTGCCAGCGCCCCTAAAATGCTGCCCGTCAAATAGACGAAAAAGTGGAGAAAACAATTTTCGTTTTTCATTTAACAAAATTTCCGACTACACTTTTCGTCCGACAGCACTTTACCGCTATTCAACGTTGCTGCAACATGTTAGCCAAGTAATCATCACATATTCATGGACGCAGGCACACATACACGTGCATTATAGGAAAATGTGCTTATTTTCATGTGTTGCATATATGTATGCGGGCGTATGTCACTACCAGCATGCAAAAAGACGTACATGTATGTGGGCGTGGCAGGGCGTACAGAAATTTTAATTAATGTTTATGAGCGGCATACGTTGCTGCCGCAGACGGTATGCGCTCGGTTGTCGTGTGGTTCGTATTTCTTGCGATTGTCTGCGATTCACGACCTAGCTACGCGGGAGTTATGATGTAAGTTTTGACTTGCTTTACTACAAGAACCACATAATAGAAAGCATTACAGTGTTTACACTTGAATCACTTAAAGCAGCTGGTAATGCGTTCTGCATTTATATGTGACATTTTTTGGCATAGGTACTTTGGAAAGGCATGTTCGGAAATCGAAATAAATCTGTAGTAATAATGCATAATTATTATTATATTCGTTTCTTATCATTCTCTTGATTCTGCATCTGAATATATCGAAGATGATTGTAAACTATACTTATATTTGAAATATTAAATACTAAAAATACCCTTTAAGTTGTAGTATACCTTTAGGAGTAAAATTGTAGCATAGCCTTGGGAGCATATTAATGGATGAAACTCTTCTGGAGCAAACAATTGCCTAAAATAGACTTATTCGCACGACTTTAGCTAGAGACGAAATCTAGAGTTTTGAGGTAATTGACTTACGACAAAACGTAAGATGGAACTCCATACTTTAGAAAAAAATATAGAGTTTTGAGATGATATTGTATCTAAAAAGTGGTGTTGATTCCATTTTACGTTCTCGTCATTAGTCAATCAACTCAAGTCTCTAGATCTTGTCTCAAGCTAAGGTCAATCTAGAGTTCTGAAATGATTTTTCTCTAAAGTGTTGTATGGAGTTCCATTTATGTTTTCGTCATAACTGTAGTTTTTTCGAATATACTCTGAAAAGCTTAGCAATTCGTCTCTCTAAAAATATACTGGCAGCTACAGGATAGTTCTTATCCCGATTGATTCAGTCTTAAGTAGGGTTTACGTTACTGACACTTTTTGAACTTCAAAGTGTAAATATTTATGAAATGTGTAAAGCCATTGCTGGGAATATTCTCAGAAAATCTTTAAATTCTTCGCTGAAGACATGTCGAAAGCTACAGGAAAAGGGTTCATGCAAGTGACACTTTTTATTGATTTTGGAATAGAAACATTTTACAGAAAATTCTTTTGTACTAAAAAAGAGTTTCTGAAATTCTACTCTCTCTCACGTGAAGAATGTTACAGCAAAGTCCTTCCTTCAAATAATGGAAGGATAGGGAATATGGAGGGTTCAAGGCGCTCTTTATATAATTTTTCGGAGTAAAAATATTGGAAAAATTGTATGTATCAAAAGAGAATTTGGGTATGAAACCTTTCAAGTCATAATCATAGTTTAGAATATTCTTTTAAATACGAAAAGTTCTACCTCCAAATATTTGATCTTTTGGATGGTACAGCTCCGTTTCAGATGAAAAATAAGTTTTGACCTCGAAAAAGAGTGAAATGGATAAAATTTATTGATGTAGACTTTTAAATGGTGGTGTTAAAAAGTTTAGTGAGAGCGTTGTCGATAAAAAAGGTACCTAACGCCGATTACTGCTGGGTTGAAATAATTCAACTTAACTGAAGGGAAGGTCACTATAGAAAATTAAATAAAAAGGGTCCTTCCGACATTTTATCGCTAGGGGGAAATATTTCAACTCAACCGAAGGACTGATGACCATTTGGTTGAAATATTTCAACTTAACCGAAATGATCATTACCAAAGAAAATAAAATAAAAAAGGCTTTTCTGGAATATGATCACTTATTGGAAATATTTCAACTCAACTAAAGTACGTATTACTATAGAAAATTAAATATTTGAACTCAACTGAAGGGAGGATTAAGTACTATCGAAAATTAAATAAATTTTTAGGAATGGAAACGCCTGTCTGAAAATCAAGAGCAGGCAGTTAGGAGGTGTAAAAAAAATTAAATCACCAAAATAGAATTAAAAACTGTTTTGTTCTCAAGAAGCTCTTCAGACTCAATTATTTTTATTGGCATGTTTTTTATTAAAACTCAAATTATCATAGTTTCAGTAGACACGTCATTTTTCATAAACAAACTCCTAAACAAACTTATCAGAAGGAATTTTTAAAATGTTCCAAGCAAATTCACATTAAATGAAACTCCTACAAAGGTGTTAGATATCTACTTCAAAATTCGCTTCAAGTCCACTGCAAAAATTTAGGCACTTCAACGCATTTTCCATTACAACGCGCTTAAATTTCAGTCAACTAACAAATATCTGACAAACTTTGGCTCTTCTTTCAGCTTAGAAGTACAATAAAAAATGTTAAGTATTTGCACGCATACTTTCAATTCGCTGCGCTTCGTCCTAAAAAGTGTCCACCTACACCAATACAAACACACTTATACATAGTAAATTGTACACGAAATACTTGTGTTGCATACTTTTGAGCAGCGACAAAAATGTTGTGCTAAACGCAACTACCTCCAGACACACAAACGCACTCATTACTAAAAGGTATGGTAGATGCTTATCAACTAAGAGAAAATTCCTTACATAAATATATATCTCTTCATTACACTTTAGTTGCGCACAAGTGGACAACGCGTCAAGTGGAGAACGACAGAGACGTCCACAGCCATTGTATCACATACAACCCTTCCTTAAATGAGGCGAATGCTTGCTGCATGCTTTTAACCTACCCCTTAGTCCTTTTAGCTTGCGCTGGCAAGTGCAGCGGTACGAGAGAAAGGGTGCTGAGCGCTTTACTCTCATTACATGCTTGAAAAAGTTTTTAATTATGAAACAAGCACTACTCTGTGCAACACGCTGTTGAGTGCTATCAGAGTGGCTGTACTAGAGCACTTGAGAATTTCTTCCGCTTGCAGTTAACAAACATTACTGGCTGTGAAAGCTTGAGAACGGAATGGCTACATTTCTTTGGCATTTCAGTAAGTTGAAACCGTTGAACAAAAATTACAGAATTGCTTAGTGGAGGTTCGGGATCCCGAAAACTCGGTATAAATAAACGAGATTGCGTTATTTATAATTATAAGTGTTCATCGCACGTTTGGGATGATATGAAATCTATTTTTATTTGATTAAATTGAAGCTTTTTAAAAGGAGCAGCATACTTTTAGGCTATGGAGCTAAAGTAGCACCAATATGTTGAGTTATGGCTATTGAGAAAAATATTAAATGATGCATTTACATTAAATATTTCTTTCTAAATATAAAACTAATAAAAAATAATTTTTCGGGATTTCGGGATTTAAAAAATTTTAATGTTACATAGACATTAAAGCTAAATGTTGCATTTGCATTAAATATTTCTTTCTAAATATTAAACCAATACAATAACATTTAGAAAATTTCGGGATTTCGGGATTAGAATTTTATAATTCCCGAAAATGCTACATTATCATTATTATGTTATTAAATTAATAAAAAACGAACCCTACAAAGAGTTTCGGAATTTCGGGATTAAGCTTCTAAAATCCCGAAAATGCGTTATTTTTAACGTAGTTCGTTATCAAATCAATAAAAACAAAAGCTGTAAAAACTTTTGAGATTTCGGGATTACTAAAATCTTTCAATCCCGAAAAATCCGGGTTTGTCGCCGTCGTCCGTTATGAAGCATACTTCTTGTATTACTTTACTTTCTAGCAAAATGTCTATTTTTTGGAAAGCTCAGCTAAGCATTCCGCACTTTGTTTCGTGCTCAGCTGTTTTTTTTATTTTTTTATTATTTTTTTCGCTCGCTCTATTTAGTACACTTTTTCTACTCAGCTGCTTGATGTTGGCGAAAAAGCACAAATTCACTTAAAATAAATCACATAACACCACTTAAAAATCCACTTGAGCATGTCTAAGTATTCGTGATATCCTGCTTCCACACGCCTTCCGAGTGATTCTTTTCTACGCTGTTGCCTCTCTCTTCTTCTCTTTTGCTACATGTGCATTAACTGCTTTGTAGTCGGCTGCTACTCAGGCGTCAGCTATTGCTGTGACTTAAAAAAAAAAAGAATGTACACTTTACGCTTAAGCTAAGCAGCTAGCGTCGAAGAACGCAAATTCAATGCATTTTTTGCGAAAAGCGCAGAGAGCGTACTGCTGCCTTATTAAAGAAGCTGTGTGCGAGTGCTTGTGTGAGAGCAAAATATATGGGCGAAATATGTCTTCGCGTATGTGCGTGTGTGGATTGCTTAGAAGTAGCGCACTAAAGTAAGCAGCTATAAGTGTACCGCTCAGGCACTAAGTGGTAAACGCACTTAAAACTGTATCAACATAATGAAGTACAACACTTAGCGTAGCATAGTAGCTTCCAAGCTCTAACACTTGCGGGTGCATATAGTACAAATTTATTGCCAAGACATTTTACAAACTTACACTCACAACCAACTAAATTGCATGTCAAGATGATCGCATGCAGCCAACGATTCATTGAGCAGCAGCATTAAAATATTTGGTCGCTGCTTAGAGTCAGTATGCTAGCCATTTCACAAGTTCATATGTATGTACTTATATAAAAGAGCATATTATGCTATGTTATAGCATTTCACATGTTCATATGTACGTATGTTAAAGGAAATATTATGCTTTACTGTCTCACATGTTCACATGTACGAATATAAAAGCAAACATTTCGCTTTATATTCCACTTGTTCATATGTACTAATTTTGGTAGCGCAATACAATTGGCGTTTCACTTGTTCAGTAGTACGAATTGAAATCACTGCTAAGTAATGAAAAACAGTGTAAGTGGTATTGTAATAATAAAAGTTGGCACGCGAAGCTGTAATAGCTCAATAAAACTAAAGCAGTTGAGTTGCAACGGGCAATGAACTGTTAAAAATATTGTTGAAAACATAAGATTAAACATTTGACGTGCGCAGTTTAAGTGCGAAGTTCTAATGGGAATTGAATTAAAGTGGAATTTACTGGTGATTATGCTTGTATGAAAACTGAAAAATATTTTTTTGGACCTTACGCAACCAAAAATATGAATGAAAGACTTAACAGCACACTGCACTCCGGACTACAAAGGGACGTCTCCCATAGAACATCTGCACATTGAGGCCGCATATTCCCAGTCAAGGAGCATAATGAACTGCTCTTCAAACAATTTCTGCTAGGTTGTTTGAAGCGTAACTGCTTCTTGGAGCCCCAAGATGTCCTTTTTCAAATACGTCGTCGACATAAGACAATACGCCGACCACACTTTGCACGCAACAACTTTAGACATTCACTGAACGCTATTCACAATGGAATGGAGTACTTGGAGTCAAAACACTATCCATGGCAGACGACTACTTTGACGACAGAGTGACCCATGCGCAGCTTCGTTCTGGACACTGTAGTAGGTTAAACACTTATTTATCCAGAATTAAATATATGGCCAGCGTATAACGAGTCCCCGCATGACACTAAAGACCGCTTGGCATGCACAGCTAACCTATAGTCCGACCCCGTTAAAACAGTACGTTTCTTGGGACAACTTATCTGAACCTTATCATCATAACGGGTATTAGATAACCGTTACAACAACAACAACAACATGTATTGAAACAGACCCATTATTGCTTCAATATGAGTGAACATATTCCCTCGCAATTTATTAAAATTACATTTACATATTTATCCCCATATTAAGCTCTAAAATAGCAAGTTTTTGGAACGCACTGAATACAAAAAATCTTCTTTCATATGCGGAAAAAAAGGCTAGAAATTTGTCCTTTCTTCGTCGGAAGTCATTACTAGCGCGCACTTATCCGATTAAATTGTGAAATTGAATAGAAAAAGTACGGAAGCGATAAATCATAGCTGCGATGATAAATGTGGAAGAATTATCGGTGCGCAGAGCAAGAAATAAATCGTAAAAGCGAATGCAAAAAAAAGTGTAATTTTTATTACATTGATTGTATTTAAACTTGCGACAATTTAAGGATTTAGGATAGAAAGGAAATTTTTTAACTTAAAGAAAAGTTACGGAAACTTGAGAACACGCATTTACTATTTCAAAATTCTTTTATACAAAAACTAAATTTTCATCTTACTTTACGAATGGTTTTCGTAGTGCATAAAAGGGTTTTAAGAAATAACGGGGTTTTTCAATAGGAACGCTACAAAAGTAGATCGATGGCAAACGACGCCATATTTTTCCCCGCTCTTTGGAAATTTCTCTTCAGAAATGTTTGCCATTTCATTGTGGAAAGATATACCATCCAACAAAGAGTCGGTTATTAAAATTAAGTACCGAAATAAAAGTCAGTGGCCTCAACTTTAAAAACGCTACGTCTCATATATGTGGTCGTCATAATCGTCCTATCAGAGCAACAATTGAGCGTTTGTGGAAAAATTTTAACGCTTACGCACAGTACAAAATGGTCCCGTGCCAGTGAGTATGTTGCTGCCGCTGACGCATCAATTGAGGAATACTCAAATCAGTCTCTAACACGTTTTACTCAACCATTGGACATCTCTGTGACGTCGCTGTAGCGAATTTAGCGAAGAGATCTTGAACTTAAGCCGCTTGACCACTCGAATTGTCGTATGTTCATGGATTGGGCTGAGCAACAACTTGAAAATAATACGGATTTTCACCGAAAAATCATCTTCAGTGATGAGGCTCATTTCTGGCTGAATAACCTCGTCAATAAGTAAAATATGCGTTATTGGTCAGACAGCAATCCACACGTACTTTATGAGTCACCACTCCAACCCAAAAAAAGTCGGTTTGGTGCGGTTTATGGGTCGGCGGAGTCATTTGATCAATTGATCAAAACCGGCACGTTACTGTGAATGGGAATCTCTACCCCTCAATGATAATCGAATATTTTTGGTCCGAATTGGATGATATGGACTTGAACAGTATGCGGTTTCAACAAGACTACACAGCGAATGTTAGAATCGATTTATTAGAAACCAAGTCTGGTGAACTGTTATCTGACGAAATGGCACAGTAAATTGGCCCCTTCGATCATGCGATTTTCACACCGTTAGACTATTTCCTGTGGGGCTACATATGTCAAGTCTATGGTCTATGCCAAGAAGCTTGCGACGATTGATGAACTTCGTACGAATAGCGAACGTGAAATAGCTGCAGTACCGTCGAAAATTGGGTTCAGGGCATGGACTTCTGTAAGCGTGCCTGTGGTGGCCATGCAAAACACATCGATTGCTTGAACTTCGTCGTATACAGTAGAACAGTGAAACGAAATGGAATTTTCGAAATTAATTGTATAGCACAAAATTTCTGACAAAAAATTGATATACATACATTAAACGCTTAAAAACAAATCTGGAACGAAATGGAATTTTCGAAACAATTTGTATAACTGCAAAATTCTGGTATTTGATACCAAAATCAAAGATATATATTAATTACATAAAAAAACCAGTGTGGAACGTTGTGGAATTTGCGAAACAAACTTTATATTCACGCACTTGATTCACTTAAGTGTTAAAACAAGTTTACTAAAAGCAATTGATGAGTAAAAAATGCAGGGGAATGAATGGAATTTTCGAAACAAATTTAATATGCCCACGTTAGTATTAAAACAACATTGCCAATGGCAATTTTTTGTAAGAAAATAAAGCGGGATGAAATGGGATTTTCGAAACAGTTTTATTAACAAATGTTCTCAAACTACATACATATGTATGTATGTACATACATATGTGGATCAATTGATTTTTATTGTGATTGTTTTATTACTTTACTACTTTTGTGACATAAAATATGACTTATGTATACATAAATATTAGTGTATGAAGTCAAACCGCATTCTTTTTTTTAATGTGTCATCAGCACACCTGCAGGTAATAATGCATGTGTGTGTCTAGTATACGGAAAACAGAATACAAAACCTCACCATTTAATTACATTTCGCAATGAAAAGTCACCAGCAAGTGCAGCTGTAATGAGAGCATGCCACCACTTACATAATAGCATATGTTTACTTGAATACACACGACCTTTATGTATCATCGGTACATGCCACCGATGTCCATTGCAACGCTTATCTACTACTTCATCACACTTGACGTTGATAAATTTTAGCACAAACAATGGCAACATAAAATATAAAACGAAGCGGCATACAATTCATACGCTTTTTGTGTTTTATTTAAACTTATATTTTATGCATATACATTTTTGTTTGTGCGCTTATCGTAAAGCACCTATGTGATTTCAACTTGGCCATTCCCAGCAGCAGAGCAGCGAAAGTGGACCAAACGGTCAGTTGTGCGCAACATCAGCATCAGCTGTCATTTCAAGTGGCACAACGGTGACAGATACACTTGTTTACTTGTGCGCTCATACTAAATGCAGCAACTGAATATACTATATGTGAGTGTGTGTGTGTGTGCACTTTTATGCACCAACCGCAATGGGCAAAACTCCGACTACCTACACATACAATAATAATAACGCTTTATTTTTATAACCAGAACCATGATGCTGATGGCGCTTTCTCATACGCATACATACAAACACATACATATGTACAGACGCATACACACTTAATGGCAGGGGCGTTGCGGCACATAAAAATCAAGTGTAGCTAGCGAAAAGCGCAGCATTGGCATGATATCTGCCTTTGACAACAAAAGCGGCGGCATGAAAGTTAAGATATAATGACTGTGGTGGATAACAAATGTCGCCAATACAGGCACAACTGCCTCTACAGGGCAACTGACAACAACAATATGCAGTGGTTGTGTTACGCAGGCACTTTGTGTTGGTGGAAAGAATGGCTAAATGAAATAAGGTAATTTGGGACAGTGAAATAAAGAAAATTGCAAATACAACAACAACAATGTGAACAAAAAAATGTGCAACAACAATATATAAAAACACAACAACAAATATAGCATATCGCACAAATATCTTAATAGTTTGCGTTGAAGGCAATTACTTTGATAAGATCGTGCTACACCACTCCACTTTCCACTCATAATGGCTGGAGGGGAGACGTGAGCAGCAACCGCACACTCCTAGCATGTGTTACGCTATCCACAATGTCATTCTTCAGCGCGTAATTTTGTTTTAAAAACATCGCTGTGGCATACTTTATGGTATGAATAAGAGAGTCTGCCTTAAAGTATGCTACACAGATGTTGCCTGCTTGTCAAATTGGAGCAGGAAGTAAACAAAAAAATATTTCTTTATCAAGGTAGATTACTATTTCGATGCTCACATGCCAGCAAGCAAAAAAAATGCAGTTATGTGTACAACAACAACACTAAAATGAAGCATACTAGCCCAGCAGCTTTGTCATCTGCAGAACACCGCGCTGTGCGCCTGTAATTATGCGTTTACGCAGTACGCTGTGTCTGTGGTCATAGCAATATGTCAAGTGGCGAATGCGTGGAGATAGTAAAGGAAGCAAGTACTCAACACGCTGCGTGAAGACAATGGGTTTGGAGCATGGCGTCACCAAGTGGCGCTCTGTTGTGTCATTATTTAAATGTGACCACCGAGAATTTCATTTATGCTTGTGTATATGTGCGTATCATTTTTTTGCCCACATGCCGTAAGCATCTTCTGAAGCATTCCTAGCCACAAGCAGTAGAAAGGACGACACAGTGATGTGCTATCACTTTTGCCATCGCATCGTTAGCTAGTAATAATTCCTCATTTAACCAGCAATAATGTGGCGTGCATAAAGCAGACTCAAGGGGACTTAAAGAGAACTTATGACGGCAAAATGAGTGGGCTGTTGTAAGTATGTATTCAGGCAGGCAGAGTTTGTGGCTGCTAATCAGCCCAATGACTTGTAAAATTGTGGCCGAGGCTATTAGATTGCGCTAAGCTAACATAAGCTGCACTGTTGGGTATTGGAAGTTATGACGAGTGGCAAGGTAGGGGCAATTAGTTGGAGTTATGTAGAAATAAGAGTGCAGCTGGCGAAGATGGCAATAGCAGCTGCATAAGTACTTTAATATGTTTAAAGTTAAGTGCTGTCTTGAAATTGTATGAAAGGAACGTTTTGGAATTTTCGAAACAGGCAAGAAATTTTTGAAACACATTGCTTTTATGTATTGTATTCGATTTTCTGATAACACAGACCGTTTTATGGTATTTTTCGTCGATTTACTAGTTATTTAACAAAAATGCGCTAGTTGACAAAAAATTGGAGATTTCAATTCACTAGATTTTTTAAGGCCAGGAACGTTTTGGAATTTTTGAAACATAATGTTTTGTTGATTTTTATTGGTTATTCTGATAACACAATCAGAAACACTTTGCCTTTTTGATTTTTATATGCTTTTCTGATAACACTTTAGTGCATTTTTCGGTGACTTAAGTTTTTGCTACATAATTAGATATGTACATATGTATGTATGTATGTAATGAAATAATTAAAGTTTGAAACGTTTTGAAATTTGCGAAACATATTACCTTATGGTTTTTGTTTGGTTTGTTCAATAACGCAGAATGAATTAAACATATTTTTCAGATGACTTAGGTGTTTGATACCTTATTATTATTAATCAAAAGTCATTAGTTGACTCAAAATGCAAATCTTTGAACTATTATAATGATTTCAAAGTTTCGTATCACTAGATTTCTTGCTAGGAACATTTTGGAATTTTCGAAACATAATGTCTTTATTATTTTTGGTGCCTTCTCCGATAACAGAGATTGTTTTAGTGCATTATCAGTTGTTTGATATCTACATAATTATTAATAATTAATAAATTAGTTGACTTAAAAAATAACTCTTTGAACCATTATATCGGTTTCGAAATTTCGTAACACTAGATTTTGTGTCATTTGAAAAAATGTCAGGTTAGGAACATTTTGGAATTTTCGAAACATAATGTCTTTATTATTTTTAGTGCATATTCTGATAACACGGATTGCTTTAGTGTATTCTCAGAACACTTACATAGGCGTTTGATACCTAATTATTATGAAATAAAAGTCGTAAATTGGCTTAAAAAAAAAAACATTTTGAATTATCAAATTGGTTTCGAATTTTCGCATTTATAGATTTTATGTTAGTTTTAGAATATATCGAGTACGGGACGTTCGGAATTTTTAAAACATACTTTTCTTACACATATGTATGTATCTAAGCTATTTTGTTTACATATGTACATATAATAATGTATTAGACTTTGAAAATTTGCTATTGTATTAAGTGTTCCGTAACCTGTTCCAAATATGGTGTAAAAATTTAGCATGCATACAGACTTGCTTTTATTTTCTGCTTACGTTTGATTTTCGAAAAATTAATTGTATATTTACAAATTTACTATTCTGTGGTAGAAAAAAGAATGAACTCTTCCGAAATGTTTTACTAAAAAATGCTTTTCCGCTAGCTGCTCGTTTTAAACAAAAATGCGCACAATAGTTAGTATTATATTTAAAAAACACGAAGGCTACATATGGTAGTGTTCAACTGCCATAATTTGACATTTAAATCAAACTCCAACTTTGTAAATAACACATAAAGTGAGAAAAAATACAGCGTTTAATTATTAAGAAAACATTTTAAACACATTCCTTTAACAAAATAAAAGCACTTTTATTAAATATAACAAAAATTTTACTTTGAAACGAAATGGAATTTTCGAAACATATGTCAAACATGCACGCAAAAGTTAGTATTAAACTTTAAAAATACAAAGGCTACATATTGTAGTACACAACTGCAATAATTTGACGTTTAAATCAAACTCCAACTTTGTAAATAACACATAAAATTAGAAAAAATACAATTCTTTAACAAAAAAAAAAGCACTTTTATTAAATATAAAAAAAATTTTACTTTGAAACGAAATGGAATTTTCGAAACATATGTATGTGAAACATGCACGCAAAAGTTAGTCTTAAACTTTAAAAATACAAATGCTATAATTTGACGTTTAAATCAAACTCCAACTTTGTAAATAACACATAAAATTAGAAAAAATACAATTCTTTAACAAAAAAAAAAGCACTTTTATTAAATATAAAAAAAATTTTACTTTGAAACGATATGGAATTTTCGAAACATATGTCAGACATGCACGCATAAGTTAGTATTAAACTTTAAAAATACAAAGGCTACATATTGTAGTACACAACTCAATAATTTTACGTTTAAATCAAACTCCAACTTTGTAAATAACACGGAAAAATAGAAAAAATACTACACACAATAACAGAACGTTAATGGAAAACCATTTATCAGCACTTGTAGTACGCCAACTAATAAAGCCGCAATGCCGCAAGCGCCACTTGAATTCCATGCTATATTTTTTTATGCCTACCTTTGTATGTACCTAGTTTTATAAACAACAAATAGCATGAGCCGCAATTTAAATTTAGTTGAAGTGCATTTTTCATGGCATGCGGCATACTTTTGTGAGCGCATAACTACAGACGTACTGCCATCAAAATGTATCGATTCAACCAATCATTTGCGGTATATGAAAAGAAACAAAAATGAAATAACAGACGAAACGAAACTACAAGCAACAGTTTTAAATGGCCTGCAATTTTTCAGAGCAAAGCAATTTAGCTGAGTAGAAAATAACAGATCGAATGGGTAGAGAGTTTTTGATATTGCCATTTTTCAATATTTTATTTTATGGCTGTCTTTTTTTTTTGTTGGCTGTTTTTTCTTTTTTATAGTTTTTTGTTTTGTTGTTGTGTTTTTAGTACTTTATTTTTATGCTTCGAAACTTTGTTAGGAAATGCAGTATGGTTTTTAGTTATAACTACAGCCTTTAGCGCTGCACTCTACCCCACAGGGTTGCCATATAATATGCGCAGGAACAATGTTTCATGCATTTTTTACAGCAATACTTTTTTTGGTTTTCTAACCGCAAATTCAATTCACTTTTTATGCGAGCTTCATAGTTTACTTTTTCGCTAACAAAAAACGAAAACCACAACAATTATTAACAACAAATAATATGGCATATAAATATTGGATATATCCGGACCCACCATATAACTAATGCAGCGTAGAAAGCACGTGAACCAAACAAAGGCAGCGAGTGAGTGTATGAAACACACTGAGTAGGTTGAGTGAGCGAGTGAATGAGTAAGAAACCTGGGAATACACATGTTGTTACTGAAAGCGCATTCCAAAAAGCTTTGTTTGTGCACAATTTGATTGATTATTTTCAACTGAGCCGTAACGGCAACGTGTGACTTGTCTGGCACAGGAATTGAAAGGTAAGAGTCCACAGCACTGTGCCATTTTACACGCAACATCGGTTGAGTATAAAATTTTATTTTTTTTTTACACAGGAAAAATCGCACAAAATTGTAAAAGTGTGTTGGACGTCTGCGGCAACATCAATAAAAACAACAACAAAAAGCATCAAACAATATAACAGTTTTGCAGAACGAATGAGTTGTGAAGTTGCTAAAGCGCATGAGACCGCAACGCAACAAAGCATGGCTTTGTAGTTGAGAAGTAAACTTTGCGGTTCGTTAGAATTTCGAAGTAAATTATTGTTTTTAGAGCTTTATTTGAGTTGCATATGTGTTGCATACATATATGTGTCTGGCTTTGTAAGCGCATAAATAAGTGAGAGCCAAAGGGATTTTATTGTTTGGCTGATGTTTTGCTGCCGCTGTGGCGGAACATGTCTCGATGGCAGCGCTACCTTTAGCTATGTTTGAGTATAAAATCTGCAAAAAGTTTTAGTGGCAATGTTAGACAGTAAACCTACACATACACATATGGATAGTAAGCAACCTCGGTATAAGCCAAAGGCTATTGTAAAGTCAAACTAATATTTGTGCTAATCCTTTGGCCTATATGTTGTAAGCAAGGTTTAATAAACAAAGCAGTGTGTGTATATATATGTATGTATACCATATATGTATGTAAATATATATAAACATATACACACAATCTTTAGCACTCTTATGCGTATACACTTTAGTGTGTGCGTTAGAGTAAACACGAGAGTGAAATTTGTTTTAGTTTACTCAAATTTGGGTAATTAGCACATAATTTCTAACTTGACGTTTGATAGTAAATAAACGAAGCGTCTGAAGTTTACAAAAAATGTTAAGTAGAGCAGACAACTGTTAAACCAATGCGTTGGTCAGTTGCAGACATAAAGCTTGCTTTAATTGACTTGCTATACGTACCATAAAAGTTATAGGGTACAGTAGGCAGGAAGAATGTTTAAACTAAAAATTATATGCAATAAAAACAAAACAAAAATACCTTATTATTATTTGAATTTTAACTTTTAGCAATCAAAATACGCGCAAAGTTTTGGTACTCACTTATAAGCCCGTATTTAAAATAAAAATCATCGAAAAAGTGCAAAAAGCGGTTTAGTTTCGAAAATTCCAAAAGGTTCCCACTTTTAAAAATGTACAGAAGCGCTTCAAAGATACCAAATAAAATATCACAGCAATAAAAATACTAAGCAATATAAAATTTGCAGCTTTGTTCCATAAGTTCCATAACGTTCCAACCAGCAAAAAAAAATAAATAAATAAAATAAAAAGTTAATAAAAATAAAATAATACATACAAATAACAGCATCTAAGACAATTTTAGTCAATTACATTAAATTATCGCACACTTTTACAATTTATGCTTAACGATACTGACTAGACTAAACATTTTGTATGGAAATATTTTTTCGCCATTGATCTTACTCCACTTTCCTAATTGAAAAACTGAGCATTTTTATTTTGTGTTAAAATTCAAAATTCGTTAAAGACTTTTGCTCGAACAGACTTTATTAAAACTGGTAAAACCATCAACGAATTATTACTATAGAAAAATTGTGCATCAAATATATTCAAGATCAGTTCGTCGTGTACTTACATATGTACATATATATGTATGTAATAATTTGAATAATTCTTCCAGCAATTGTCCTGCTATTTATTGCTTTCCCCTCCCTTCGGTTACTCTACTTATTAGATGAAATCAACGAGCCCTCAGTTACATTAAAGGCTATGTGGTACATCACTTTGAAGATTCGACGGATTTAATAAAAAACGAAAAAATTTCTTAAAGAAAACTAGTTACATTGTGGTTTAAAACTTTGTTTCCTTACTCAGTAATGTTGCTGTTGAGATGGCGTAGTTTTAAATAAAAGTTGGAGCGCTACATCGTTTCAAAAATTCCATTTCGTTCCTTGGCATTTTCATCAACATAAGCATAGATAAAATTTTAAACAGATGCTAGCACCTTACATTATTTCGAAAATTCCATTTCGTTTCTTACCACTTAATGTTTTAAACAAAAGCCAATGCACTATACTGTTTCGAATATTCCATTTCGTTCGACCATATGTTTTAGTGATTTTTGCACATTGCTAGCGAAACACTGAAAAAAATTGACTGTAAATGCAAAATCTTTGCATAAATAAAACATTGGCGTTAGGAGCTGGTTAATTACCGTAGCCGTGCTAAATATGTACTATGTAACATTGATACTCAAAAATAATTTTATGGATTTCCGCATTCACAATTCATTTTTTGCTTTGCTATATGTTAAGCGTAACACCACTCTGACAAAAGTAAATATACATACATATGTATGTATGTATGTACATACAAAACATATGAAAGAAACACTTCAAAAGAAAATAAAATATGCCAACAAATGCAATTGCATCATTAACCTAAAACTGAAACGACAATTTAAATATAATAGCTGTAAACAAACACATGTACACTTACATAAATACCAATGAAAATATTAAACGTGTATGCAAACGAGTAGCATACAAATAGGCGCTAATATTGGTTTCAACAGCGATTCATACATAAATCCAATTAGTGCAAACAACATTTTGCGTGCGACCGAAATGCACAAACAAATAAGTGTGATTTATTTTTTGCGCAAGCGCGACACATTTAACCAACATTTGTGCGAATTTTTGTGTAGCGCCCAAATGTATGCAAAATAAATACCAACATTTGTGGCTATTTTATTTGGCTTTATTACAGTGTTTAGCACAAGCGCTGCAAATAATGTTGAACAAATCCGTGACATTGTTCTGTGAACTCTTCTGCGGCATACCAAAATGCCACAAATGCTTGCTAGTTACCACATGATTGCGTACCATGCATTGTAACAGTTGCAAGTTTAGTAATATATTTTTATATGCAAAATTAAATTTCTATGTTTCGAAAATTCCAATTCGTTCCTCAACATATATTTAATAACGCGTGACTTTGAGTTAATTTTTAAATAATTAGGCAAAACTTCCAGCAACTTCCAAGGCCACAAAAACTAATTTCCGTTGAATTGTAAACTTATAGCTTAAAATAAATGTGCTTACTGCATCTTAATAACAAAACTATCTACTAATACCTGTTTGCTGACAAGAGTTTCGAAAATTCCATTTCGTTCCTCAACATATATTTGGTAACGCGTGACTTCAAATTAATTTTCAAATACTTAGGCAAAATTTTTAACAAGTTTCATGGCCACAAAAACTAATTTCCGCTAAATTGTGTATTTTCAGCTTAAAATAAATATGCTTAAAGCATGTTAAAAACCAAACTACCTCCTAATACATGTTTGCTTAAAATTGTCTCGAAAATTCCATTTCGTTTCATATCACGCTTTCACGAAAATTAATGCAAAAAAAATTAAATTCTTAACATAGCATCCACCATCACTACCCTACATTTGCAAATAAAATTAAGCACGAATCTTATCGTAAATTCTCTTTTAGAACCATTCGCGATTACATTGAAACCGCTATTTAAAGTAAAACTTTCAATTAAGCACATGCAGTTTTGTTTTCCGTTGCCTGTAGTTGTTTATTTTGCTGCATACTTTGGTAATTTTGCTTGCCTACTTTTCAGCGCTAACGAATATACATTTTTTCGTAATTTCTGTGCAATTTCAATAAAAATAAAACTGCAAGCAACTAACTATTAATGAAAATAGTATAACAACAAAATACCGCATCGCATGCGAACTTATTTCACTTCTCTAGTGATTTACGTTTACAGAAGTTTTTTTTTCAGATATTCGGTTCCTTTTTTCGTAAGTATGCTTTACTCGCACTTTCCACTGTTTTGCTCGAACTTTGCTTGCATTCATTTAGTGTTGCTTGCTATTCAGAAATACATATTTACATATATATGTATGTGTACGAGTATACACAGCTACAAATTTCTACTATGTATATACCAGCCTTGTCTCCATTTTGTTGTTTTCTATTCAGGCCTACATATTTATATATATGGACCTGAAAATTTCTCTTATATACCAGCCTTGTTTGCATTTTGCATACGTAAAGTTTAAAGTTTGCCACCTCGGCTGCCGTGTGACCTGCTTTTCCTCGCCTTCATCGCTTTCTCTACTTTTACTTCTTTGCCGTTTCTTATATAACGTGCTCAAGAAAAAGCGTGTGACACGCAATTGTTAAAATTTTCGAGTGGAAAACTTAATATATGTGTGTATTTAAATTGATATGTAGCGAAAGTTAGAGGGTCACGCCTGAACATAGGCAATGCAGATTTAAGGTATTAAAAGTAAACTCGAAACTAGTGAAGTTATTTTTGTTTTTATTTCGTCTATTAAGATAATTATTTAAATTATTTGGAGGTAGATATTTTTTGCTATTACAAGTTTTGGAAACTTAAGCAGTTACTTCGTTATATCTACCTAGCTTCGATGATCTTCTAATCTCTTATTTCTGCTTAATGAACTTCCAAATATATGCGAACATTTTACTTCAACAAAATTCTTCAATAGTTTATGAATTGTAATCTTCGAAATAGAATGTATGTACGTATCAACCACTTCTGCCTAGAAGTATGCAATAATATTGAAGCAGTTGAAATTTTCAACAAGTATCATATAAAGTCTCATAGCATTGTCGCAGTAATAGCCTCTTTGGGATATAAAGTTTATTTGACACTGAATAATAAACGTACATATATAATATTAGCTTTGGTGAGCAGATTTTAAAATTGGCATCATAGGACTCATTATAAGGTCATTAGCACATAATTTATAAATATATATATGTATATATTAACATTTCAGCAATAAAGGACTATGGTGATGACATCCCTCTAAATGGGCGTTTTGAAATAGGCAAGTAAGTAAGCTTTAAAGAAAATTAAACAAATAAGTGATAATAACAGCAGCGCCTTAAGTAAGTTGGTATACTAAGGAATTTTAGTAGGACAAAATTCTGTACAGAGCAAGACATTTTATGGCTGCCTGAATGTAGGCCACAAAATCAGTTAAATTCACTCGGAGAACCAATAAGATAACAGAGATTGACTTATACATATACAACCGAATACAAGCGAAATTGATCTTAAATAAACAGTTTCGCCTAAAAGTATGCTTTGCATATAAAAAAATTAAAAAACGTGCCTAAAGGTATGCTTTGCACAAGAAAAATTACAAAATTAAAGCATAATATTTTAAAGCTTTCTTAAGGCAGGTTTTTTCAGCTAGTTTTTAAGGCAGCATCTCAGTTATTGGTACAATTATTCGGCTGAGGGCAGATCTTTTAATAGGTGCCCGAAGGTAGGCCACAAAATTATTCAACTTACACAAAATTAGTTAAACTTAGTCGTAGAATCAATAAAAAAAGATTAACTTATGCAAATTACTAACCGTACAGTCTTCGAAACTACCGAAGTTGAACAAAATTGGTAGTAAGTAAAAATTTACGCCTAAAGGTAAGCTTTCTTTGCACATAAAAAATAAAAAATGCGCCTAACGGTATGACTTCTATAAAAAACTACAAACTTACAGAATAATGTTTTAAAGTTGTTTTCGGCTACCCAGTTAGTTAATTTTTGATATTTTTTTTGTAAAAAAATAAAATGTATAATCAATTTATTACTCGAAAATTTTTAATTCAAACGGCATATGATTAAGTGAGTATATGTCATTACAGGAATTTGGAAGATGAGAAACATGTGACTAATAAAAAATAACGCTGAGCGCCTAAATATATGCTATTATTATTTTTTGTTTTTGTCTCTTAAGCGCACAAATAATTGCATCAAGAACTTGAGTGACACAGCTAGGCATGTACAGCTATTTTTTGACAAATCTAAAGCCATTTTTTGAAAGCCTTGAACCTTTCACATTAAGTCAGCTAATGCTTTGAAAAATAACAAATTTTCATCACTGACCAAAATAATGGTTAGTTAACATAAACAGCGCATAATCATCAACAGCAGCATCATTTGATTGTCATCAAATTTGTAAGACAAAATTCTGGCACAAGCTCATCCGGGCGGTGCTCATATAAATTTAGCATAATTTATCACACTTTGTCTCGGCGGCGCAGTGCGCCCGCTTTCTCTTTGCGCTACGGCGCTATGCAGCCAAGGGAAGTGACTGTAGCGTAGACTTGTAACTGCCTGGCCTATTTTGCGGCATTAGATATAATAAAATATAACATACACATACATATAAAAATATATATATTTGTTTGCCGATGTAAGTGAGAGCAGCACTGCCGAGCCGAAAACGGTCGAGCGAATGCAGGTCAGAGTGGTAGCCTCAATAAATTTAAATAACAAACACTACACAGCTACTAAAATAACCATAAATTACTGCAAGACTAGTGTGTTTGCTGTTGTTTTTGTTACGTTTCCCCCACAACAGTATACTTTTTACAACAATATTTTGAAAGAAAAATAACTGTTGTTAGAGCGACTCACATCCAGCGTTGTCTGTAGCAATTTTGTGTTAATTTGATTTTATTACATTTCATTATAAGACGGCTCAAGAGTACTAAATCTAGGAGAGCATACAAAAAAAAGCAAGTGAAAAGTAGCAACAAATTTCGCATAGCGGAAAGAAAGTGGAAGATCAAAGGCGCACAGGATGAGTAAAGGGAAAAAGGAAAAGCTATCCTTCATTATGCCCATATACATACCCACATATGCACCCCAATTACCTCACCCTGTTCTTTCGCTTGCCAGCAGTTTCCCTTGCCACTTGACTTCTTGACATTTAGTGGCGTGTTTTTCTGGTTTTTCACAAGCCTACACATGGCTTAGTTGTATGAGTAGCATAATAGTAGCAACTATTACATTTACAACAACTACAACATTAACAAATGTTTACGCTGAAGAAATATGCTTGAAAATAAATCAGCATATTTCATTTCGTGTATACTGCTGTCTAGCATATTTACATGGTGAGTAATAGTGCCAAGTAAAGATTACTATTTTTTATGACTATCAAGCAAAGGAAGCTTACACGCCTAAGTATAGGCTAAGAAGTGTGTTATGTTTACGAGCGTAATGGCAATAAAGTTCGTGGCATCAAGATGCCGGGCATGGTTGCTAGATCTATTACAAATGGCTTTCCGTAATGTCTTGTGTGTTAGGTTAGGGGAAATCAGCTGGCGGAAACGAAATGGAAAAGGAAATTAACAAAATGGTATGAAAAGTTGGGTAATAAGTATTTATTATTCCAACTATGGTATAAGGAATAATTTTTTGGCGATGAGAAATGTAATAATAATAGCAAATTAATTAAAATATGTGCTAAAAAGTATGTTATTCGAATTTTTAGTGTTGCTCAAGGATACAATTTCACACATTTCTTACTATCTTTGTTTAACATACTTATAAAAGATGCATTAAAAAGTGTTGTTTCGAAAATTTAAAATCGTTCCTCACATTGATTTTAGCTACTCAGATGCAGGTAACCAAATTGAAAAAGAAACTATTCAAAAAAACACATTTTTGACTATTCTGAAAAGTCATAAAAATACTGTTTCGAAAATTCCACAACGTTCTATGTATTTTATTAGCCCTATTGGTCACTAGCAGTCAAGTTTTAAAGGAATACATTCACAAAAATATAAATATTTCTTCTGGTCTGCCTGTAACCGCGTAAGCGCTGTCTATTGAAACCAGGTTTTCGTTGCAAGTTTATTAACCTTTTTCTTAAACTTTATTTTTTGGCAAAGTATACTTACACATTTAATAAAAACAGCAAAAAGTTTACAGTGTTTCGAATATTCCATTTCGTTCCAATGTCTTTTTCTATAACTTCAAGTGAAAAAAAAAAATAATTTAAGCTTATCAACAGTGTATAAAAACGTGTTTCGAATATTTCAAGTCGTTTCTATATCGACAATCTAAGCAAAAATTTTATATTTAGCAAATTAATAAATTTGTGCCGACAGTCTAAACAAACATTTTACATTTAGCAAAAAATCATGTGTTTTGAATATTCTGAACTGTCTCAATGCCTACATGTGCAAAAATTTTGTATTCGACAAATTGCAATTTTTTAAAACAATGTAATTACAGTTTATATTTAAATACATACATACATATATGCTCTTGTTTTCATATATTCTAGCCCAACCAGTTTGCCGCTGGCACTGAAAAACCGCATTTCGCAAATTTTATTTCGAATCCCGGCAATATTGTGCTTAAAAAAGCTTACGTTTACTTAACGGTAAATTCAATTTAAAATCATTGCCCGCCATCAGGTGCACAAAGCTCATTCAACGAACTTACTTTTGTTTGCATAAGCTCATTTAAGCTGCCGTTCCGCTTGAACTCGCAATATTGCAGTTAGATAAAAATGGCCCTAAACATATACACACACACACCCGTACAACCGAGGAGAAGTTAGGAATAAACTGCAAACTGCGCTACTACTTTAATTGTAAATTTTGTTGTTGCGCCGCATTCACCCACACGCAGCTGGAGTAGGGCCACACACATGACCGTCCTATCCAGCTGCAGCTGTCATAAGCCCTAAAAGTAGTTAAGTAGCAACGTGTGCCGTCGTCTCGTATGCGCTAACTAGGCCATTGACTGCGCTGGTGCTGTGCTTGTTGTTGCTGGCTGGTAAGATGGTATTGGTGGTGCCAAAGGCTTAAATAAAACTTTTCCTATATGTTAATTATGGCTTTGGAAAATTTACTTTTTATGCGCATAAATTTAGCTCAGTGTATGCCAGCGGTTGCACTCATGTGCATGTGTGCGTGTGCGTCATGCTTTGTCGTGCCACACATGGCTAAATACACATGTTTTTGGGCGCAAGAAAAGTTTTCGCACGAAATTAGAATTTTCGTAAGTTCTTTCGTTAATAATCCTCAAACGGTGGGTGATGAGCTGATCTTATGCGGCGATATGCGCCTTGTTGTAGGCAATGCATAGTTTTAGCACACGCTATTATTAATCGTCTGGTTGAAGTTTACTCGCAATTAAATTTGCGCAAATAACGTAGCAACTATTATTACTATATGGTATATGCTTGGTAGGCATTTAAGTTCGTAGATAGTTATTAATTAGAAGATTCTTGTCAAATTTGCCAAAGATAAGTGGAGTGGATATGGAGTTCTGTGTAAAGGTTTAAATTTGTGAGGAAACTTCGTCTCGGTTAATTCCATGTAAATGCTGTTGGCAATAGCGTACAAAATTAGTTTATTATGAGTTAGCTGCAACTGTTGTGAAAAATGGTTTGCAATTTAAAAGTTAGCTGATTTAAGTAAGTGAAGCGCTGTCAGAAACTATAAAAGTAGCCGAAATCGGATTAAGCACTATACATAAAGCTAAAATCATTATTTTAAAGAAATAGCTGCAAAAGGGACAAAACGGAATATTCGAAACATGCTATTATTCTTGCCTTCAACCCAAATTACTAACTAGTATCAACTTTTTTCATACCTAATGGGACGATTGATGTCGAGGAACAATGTGGAATTTGTGAAACATTATACTTTGTTACTTTTTACTGACTTGTAGCAACATTGTATCTTAATGTATACCTTGTTATTTTTTACTGACTTGTAGCAACATTGTGTCTGCTAAATGAGACAATAGAAGTCGAGGAACAATTTGGAATTTATGAAACTTATAATTTTTTACCTTTTAATACGCATAGTAAGAAACAGTTAACTATTCAAAATATAAACTAAAAATTTTAAGAAAAACGTGGTAAAAACAGTTCAGCAAGAAATAATATTCATTCGAAATACGAAACGAAATGGGATATACATAGTATGTATGTACATACGAAATGCTAATTATTGTTTACGGTTTAGGTAATATAGCAAGGAATGCTACCGCTGTAAGTACATACATATGTAGGTATGTATGTATGTACATACATATGTATGTATGTATGTAATACAAGTATAGAAATTAAGATCTTCCAAGTTTTTTTTATTGGAAGGTATTATAAAAACTTGCAAGTTTTCTTGTAGGCAAAGCAGAAAACTTAAAAGATGTCAATTAGCCTTTATATGATACTTTAGGTTTTAACATTTAAATTTAAGATTACGTCTCATTCTGAAACGTGAATATAATATTTATATTTATAGAACTGGAAAGACATTTTCCTTAAACTTCTGGAAAGTAAGTAAAAAAATATTCGCACCACAAAATTCTGAGTCTGCGGAACAAAATGGAATTTTCGAAACACTTCCGATTGTATACAGAAATAGAAAACAAGGAAAATAAAACTAACAAACAAAAAACAAAACACTAACAACATTAAAAAATCTACAAAATCTGTATTTTGGAACAACATGGAATTTTCGAAACACTTCAAATTATGTATAAAAATAGAAACAAAGTGGTATGAAATTAAATAAAAGCATTAATTAATAAAAGCATTAACCTTTGGCTTCGGATTTGGAACTACTTGGAATTTTTGAAACATTAAATAGTCTGCATGCTAACTGTCGAAATATTACAATCTACAAAGACAGTGGCCAAAGTACTTAGAGCGCAACTAAAATGTTCCAAAATTGTGACACAATAATCGCTATTGTTACTTTTAAATATTATACGAATATGTTAGTTTAGCTCAAACACTCATTTACTTTACTAAAATTCGTGGTATTTTCGTAACAATCAAAGAAAAATATCGCCATAAATCACAAAGTGATTTGACATGTCTGCTGACAGTTTAAGCAACAACTTTCAACAAGCTTATATACACCAAATCTCGCAAATAAATAGAAAACCAAGCAGTCAGTGGATAACTAAGCGACACATACCTGAAGGCTGCTTACTTTCAATTTATTTCGAAACAACAAAGTGACGTGAGCAGGCACAGATTACAATAACACAAGCGGGTGTACAGTTTTATAGCAAGAAATAGAATAAACTGAAGAAAAGCTGCTTGCGTCTGTACTGAAATACTCATGTTTTGAAGTTAACTAAGCTGGGCTAAGCAGACGTTTTACTACTGTAAATACACACATACATACATATATACAGCGTAGTATGAGCGTGGGCGCATGTGTGCTTACACGTACATATGTAGCATACATTTCGGTGCTTAGCTTTTTATTTGCCTAGCGCGTTGAATATATGTGAACAATTATCACGGGAATTTGTAGCAGCAGACTTTCATCTTCGTCTACCCCCAAAAGTATGCATATAAAAGCTGCCCTCACAGCTTGTTTTACACTTTACGAGATTTTCCATTAAATTTCATTTTTCAGCAACAATGAAACAATAACAAAACACCATATCCCAAACGGCTTAAGTGCGAAGTCGGCAAGCAGACGACGGCCGCAGCGTAGAAAACTGCAAGATCCCAGCACAACAAAGAAATGATTTTGTCGGGATTTTATACACCCACATAATTGTTATAGCTAGTTTTTGTTGCCCTTAAGAGAGAGAGAGGGAGTGTACGTGTGTGTGTGTGTGTATGTGCGTCCTTTTACAATGTCTCACTTCATCAAGCATTCCGGGCTTTATGCGCTACTTTCTGCTGGCGCGCCTGTTGTCTTAGCCCATAGCAGCTGTTTTGAGTAAGCCTCGGGGGCACATCATAATATAAAGTGCTCAAATTCCTGCGCCTTTACATACTTTCAGGCAGTTGAACCGCATAACAAAGGCGAGAAAAAATTTATAAAGCGCTTACTCAACAGAAAAGTTGTATAAGTAGTGACTTTATTTTACTAGCGGAATGCTAGTAAATAAGCGCGCGCTTATAAATTTGCGTATACCAAAAAATGTAGCATAACTTTAGGCTAAACCGCGCGCACAAGCTACTTTCCACGCACGCACACCTATATACAATATATATAAACATTTACTGCAAAAGGTTGCCATTTAATACAGACAGCAGTTACTTTGTCCTCTTACTGTTATTGTTGTTGTTTTTGTTGCGGTTACGCGCTCTTGTTTTCCGCTTAATAAAAGTCGCAAAATATGAAGTGTAAAAAGTGGCAAGCATATATGCATATATATGTGGTGGTGAACCCACACAAAAAGAGGCGCAGAGGCGCGCAACGAGAAACAAATGCGCCCAAAAGTATGCTAAATAGCTGTGAAACTGCGAAATAACTGCGCAACTTGTTGTGTTGGCTTGCTCGTTTGCCCGATTTTTGTTTCCTTGTTTCACTCTACTTTCGCGTTGTTACTCTAGTTGAACTTTTGCTCGGCAAAATATGTTTCTGTCTAGTATTTTTCGTTTTTGGCGCGTTTACATATTATTCTGCTGATTTCGTGGTAGTTGCCTGTGCGAAAGTAGTGTAAAGGATGTGGGTATGCAGCCTTTTTGGTTTGTTTTGCTAACCTTAATTCCACGCATAATTTTCTTTGCCGAATTTTGTTCATTACGTACTTTTATATGTGGCATAATTTTGGACTTTAATTAAAGGGGTTTTAGTGGTTGGCTTTGCCAGTATGGGTAAATTAATAACAAGGATTAGAAATGGTAGTCATATTCTGAGCAAAATTTTTAGTCTCGCTAAGAACCACTAACAACAAAATCACAGAAAAGTTTACGAAAGTTTGCAGGATATCTATTTTCATCATTTTCTGTGCACTATTTATCAAAAAATGAGACTAAATGGTGCTTAAAAATCGATAAGTTGGCGTCAAGGCGCAAAAAATGTTCTAAAAATCTCTTATAGGCCAGCTAAATAGTTCAGTTTAATAAGCTGATTTATTTATGCGAATGAATTCATTAAGTGTATATAAAAATTCGATCGATTTGGAAAAAAAATTGACCGCTTTGGTCCAAAATATAAACAGTGCTAATTCTATCGCTACAAATATATCAGAGATCATCAAAAAGAGAGAAAAAATTAAACATTGGATACGTTGAAACAGTTGAACGTACGAAAACTTTCGAACTTAATAGAAACTCATTTTCAAGACTATAATTCAAGAGCTAATACGAAAGTACGAAATAGTGTTTAGATCAAATCTTAAACATAATTAACGATAAAATGAACTTTTTAGCAAATACAGTGTCCAATAAGAATAAATACATTATTTTGCCTATAGATGGTTTTAGTAATCTGTAACTGGCTTTGTATAAGGGCGTTAGATTTCACTCAACGGTCTTTAAAGGATACAATTTTGTGGTAAAAACAAAACCTTTAGATATTTGTGTGATAGCTTGACTTAGTATTGTTTGAAGACATGTCAAATATTGACAAAAAGAACAGACGCCATATTTTACTGCTTTTTTCAGCCGTGAGACAATGCGAATGGCTGTTAATTCACAAAAAAATAGATTCATTTCTGGAGCGAATGCTTATTATTTATGATGATGGGCAACTTACAACGACGTCAAACGCGGTGAGCCGGTGGCCAAGCACGGATTGAAGGCCAAAAACGTTTTGCCCTGTGACTGCTGGGATTTGCTCTATAGAGGAAGAACTGTTTTCCAGCATGACAACACTAGCCCACAGACATCGTTAGTGTCTCCCAAAAAAGTTCCCAAGCTTGGCTGAGAGTTCCTCATTATCAAATGTTTACTACCTGTTTCTAGCTATGAAGAATTATTTTACTGGTGACAAATTTCATTGAAGAGATCTCAAAGGCTTCTATGAGAAATATGAGATTTACGAAATTATTATGACATTATGAAATTACATATGTATGTACTTTCAGGTTCAAGTGACTATAAGTTATGGAACAAACCTGCGCTAATTTTATCTGCATCAGATTATACGACGGAACCACGGAACCATGGAAAATAAGACCTTTAGACCTTATAGTATGCTTATGTAGGTAACCTGAACTTGTTCCTCAATGCGATAATAAACTTTTTAGAACGATTCTAAAGAACAAAAATAAATTGCTATTATTTGCATTAATATACAAAGATAATCAGCAAAAGCTACTATGTACATACGAGTTCTGAAAACGATGAGATCTTTGTGTTTGGAAATGTCCACAGTGTTCACCCGAATGATATTTTACAATGAGCTACTTAAACACATTTAGTAACTCTGCAAGATCGTGTGGCAGCACCAATCTCATAAAATTGAAGTAGATGAAAACGTAGAATAATGTTAAATGGCTGATAATTTTCAGCTTGGGGTTCTATGGTACGTTATACTCGAAAATATTTTTTCGATAGGTTGAAGATTACTATTGCATACTCATGTCTTCAAGGCGGCCGGCTGACTGCTAAAACATTGTAGTAATAAAAGAAGAAGCTAGAAAAAAGCTTCATATTCATTCATAATACCAAATGTTTTAACCTTGTGACTGCAATATTGAGAATATTTCTGAAGGTTTGGAAAAAAAATTACTTTCAAAAAGTCTTTTATTAATTCGATAGATACACAAAATTGTGGCTAAATCGATTTCATTTAACAATCGATAAGGTGAATGATGATATGAAAAACTCGCCTCTTTTCGTAGCCTCCATATCACAACAGTATTTTAAGGAAGTTTTCAAACGGATTCGTCTAGCATGTTTAACGGTAGAGAAAAGTTATCCAAAATCCGGAGGATTCTGAATCAGTGTTATTCGGAAAATTAGCGACTGTTCGCTTTTTTATGTTCGTGGGATTTACTATTTGTTTGAGAGTTGTTTATACAAGAGGTTTATCTGTCGAATTTTTCGTGAAAAATAAGCAAAAAAGAACGAGTTTTTTATAAAATTTTGTGTTTCTGATGAAATCCTAACTACAAAACGGTTTGGGTCTACTTTTGAGTAGTCCACTTTATTGAAAACATCCAGTGTAGATTGTAAAGCTAGCCAAGTCTCTTGCTCATCAACCAACAACCTTTTTTAATGACGATAACACCGAAAAGTTACAGCAACCATGCTTGAAAAAATGTCGTGTTGACAACGTAGAGATAGCTCTTATGGATGAATCAACTCAACACATTTTGGTTAATGGTTACGGTATGAAGTGTGTCACTGCTAGACTCGTACTAAAACCTCTGAATCGCTTGCAAAGAGGAGTCGAGTAGCGGACACAAAAGATATGCTTCACAACGTAGCTGCAAACACTACATTCATCAAATGCATCACTAAATGTAGTGAGATATGGATTTGTGAAATAAAATGTCGAAACTGTGCAATAAGCTGGCGATTGGCGCATCAAAAAGGCGTTGAAACCGAAAAAATTCACTGAAGAAGCCTTTACCGCAGCCGTGGTATGTGCCAAGTGTATTGAAAGTTTGATTATGCGTTGGTAAGCTTTTATTGGTTCAAAAGGAGCCTGTTTCGAAGATGGTAGTAAAGAGTTGTATTGAAAATACCTGAAACTTTTTTTCGTTTTGGCTGTGCGGGACAATTTGATCAGATGGTATATGAGAGCTATTGTGTATATGTATATAATAAATGAATATACACCAGCTCGACTAAAGCTACTCTTGCTTTAGGTCACAGACATGTCTTTCATGTTTTTTTATATAATAGTTAACACATCTTTCAGCTTCATAATTTGTAATTTAAACAGCACACCTCGCAATTTTATGTAAATAATATACGCATATATCCGCTATATCACTTAAACAACGCCATATAAACACATAAGAATATATATAATAGTTATAACAGTCTTAACTTACTTTACTACCTTACAATGCCTCAGTGAAATTCAATTAAAATCACTTGTTCATGCAAATAATAATGCAATTACTGCGTAAAGAAATTGCAAAAACGACTCATACACACATATACATACAAATATATTGTAGTATGTGCGTAGGTATGTCGCTTACATGCATATAAATATATACCTATCGCATATAAAATTAATTTGTGAAATATTGAAAGTTGTTTGTACTCACGGACTGCATCAACGCCAATTGTTGTTGTTGGATTCCAGGTTAACAATACCAACAGCAATAGTGTGGCTATGCTGGACGTGGCTGAAATCGCGCTGTTAAGCTTGCGCACAGTGCATGCTATGGCGGCTATGACTGTGTGTGTGGGTGGTTTGTTGTTGGTTGTGTTTGTTGTTGGTGTTTGTGTGACTGCAACATAATTGTTGGCTGCTGGCAGTGCTGCCATTTGCAGCCCCATATTATTGGTTTTTAAGTTGAGCTGTGTTCTGAAGCGATAGCAGCAGCAGCAACAACAACAACAACAATAAAGGTGTGGAAGTTTTGAGTGGCAAGTGATTGCTTTACTGGTGATTTTCTTTTTGTTTCTTGTTTTTTTTGCGAAATAAATTTGCTTACGTTGCAATTTTCTTTAAAGCTTTCGTAGTAACCGCTGCAACTAGACTTACTCGCTGGCTAGGTGATCTGCAGGCGGCATTTAATTGTTTTTGTTTTATATAATGTATGTATATTTTAAAAGCGTTGTTGTTGTTATTTTTCTTTTATATATTTCTTCTTACTTTTTTTGTCTTCATATACTTTCTGTTCATTCAAATTATGCTGAAAGCTTCTTTCTTTAATTTTCAATGCGCTTGTGCAATGCTTAGGAGCTTTCGTGCTTTTTCACATTTCTCGCACTAACTCAAGATCAATCACTCTTGATTTACTTTTTCGAAATTCAATTTTATTTTCTAGCTGAAATGAGCTTAAAGCTTTTTTGTGCTTTAAAGAGCTTTTTAAGAGTTTTTCAAAACAGCTGATCTTAAAGCTTTTATGTGCTTTATATGAGCTTTACTCAAGCTTTTTATGCGATTTTCGTATGCAGCTGAAGCTTTCGGAAGGTTATATTCCTGCTATCTTCGTTTTATATTCGCTTTATCTCCTTAAATGCGTTTCTTAACGCCTCTCTTGGCATCACTTTTTTCTTATCTCGTTATATTTTACAGTTTTATTGCATGCCCTCAACTTTAGCTTTGCTTGTGAGCTTTTTCTTGTAATCTCAAGCTTTAATTTAATTTAATTTTACAAATTTTCTCAGCTTTCTTTCTTTTGTTTACTCATATTTAGCACCACATTACTCTTATTCATATGTTTCATGCTTTCTACGAAGCTTTCTTTTTAGCTTTTATCTTATCTTTTATCATCTACTGTTCAATTCGTGTCACCGCTGTACTTAAACGTAACTGCACTTGGTAATTTCGCCTGTCTCTTTAATTTAGCAAAATTTCAACTCTTCTCCACTATTTTGCTTTCCAGCTTTCTTTCTTCTTGTCAATTGTTTATATCGCTCTCTTGCTATCGCTTGCTGTATTCGTGCTCGCTAGTGCTTTGCTCTCGTTTCACTTGTCAAGTATAGCTGGCATGCGGACTACAATGACACATCAATAATTTGACAGTTGACATTTGCCAGCGTTTGACAGTTGTATTTACCGTTACAACGTTTTCGAACGTTCACAGCAACGCGAATGTATTACAAATATAAAAGTTAACAAATATACAGTTAACGAGCGCCATTGTTGTTTTGTGACATCGGCGTCACAGAGTGCAAGTCAGCGCAGGGGCAAAATACGAAAATAATAAATGAGAGTTAAAGTGCAGACAGACAAGTGCAATGACATTTTCCGGCAAAGAGTGACAGTACAAAGAAAAAATGTGGTCGCAAGCGCAGACGTGGTGTCTTTTGTATTTTTTGTTGTTGTTGTTTTTTTCTTCAATTTGTGTTTGTGACGTTTGCCGTTGGTACGAATTTTTTCAATATATTTTTATGTGTTTTTTTTTTCGTGCGTTTATTTGACAGTTCAATTCGTTGCGTTTTTTTGTGATTTAATTTTTTTAGTTAAAATTTTTAAATGCATTTTGTACCAGGACAATTAGTTGTATTTATTTAATATAAATTTTCTTTAATTAGCGTTTGCATATTTCATTATTTTTGTTTACATATATATTTTTTGTTGTTTTTGGTATACCATTTCAGTCATTCGTGGATGGCATGACATGCCGCGTGAGCCGAAAATCATCGGAGATAACGAGATGTGTCAGTAGATGCGATGTCATCATCATCATTATTGGCATGCAGTGCATTGAATGATATGTCAAAATTGTTTCGAGAAACAACGGTAGTTTTGGTGGTGGCAATGGTGGATGCAAATGAGTTGTTGTTGGTTGTCAATTTCATGCGGCAATGGTATTTTGATGCGGTCACGCGCATAGCAACGTACATGCATTAGCAACAACAATGACAACAATCATAATGGACATTTGCCGCGTGGCGGGGTTTTTATGGTGTCGCGTCCAACAGCAGCGGAAGCGCATTGTGCAATTTGACATTTTAATTAGTGGCCACAAACAAATTCAGAGACGCAGTTTCATGACATATCGCAAAGTTGTTGTTGTTGCATTTTCACGACATTTCGCATGGTTTTTGTTGTTGCATTTTCATGACATACATTTGTTGTTGTTGCATTTTCATAACATCAATTTGTTGATGTTGCAGTTTACGTCATTTCGTTGCATCGACACAAACACACACACACAGTTGTAAAATGGCACGCCGTTGTAGTTGTTGTCAACGCCGTTGTTGTTTGTGTGGACGAAAAAAAATTGGAGGGAAATTTGTTGTTAGCTAAAGATACTTTTACCTGTTTGGAATACTTTGTTTTGTGATTGTAATGCTTTTCTTTCTCTAAATTATTATTATTATTCTTTACAAAAAAAATCTGTAAGGTTTGCTCAGTGTTTCCCTAACGCTTGCACGTGGAAGTCGTAGTTTAACCAAGTGATTGCTTTTTTGTTGACTCAATTTATATTATTTTGTTGTTATTTTAAATTTATTTTTTATTCCTTTATATATATTTTTATAATTTATTTAAAATTATTATTAAAATTGCTGAAAGGAGAAACAAAATAGTTTATGTTAGTTAAAGAACTACGCGCTTAACAGCAATATTGAGCCTCGTATGGAAAATATTTTGGAAAAAGTCGTGTGAAAGTCATGTTTGTTCATCTATACAAAATTTATGTCACTAATTTTAATGCAAATTTTAGTACTAAAATGTTAATTTTTACTAAATTTTAGTACAAAAAAATATATATCAAAAATTTTAATGCTAATTTTTTACAATATTTTATATATCTGTAAATTTATATCACTAAGTCTAACGCATTTTACCAATTTGTACTAAAAAAATCTGAACTAAATTTTAGTACTAAAATGTTAATTTTTACTAAATTTTATTAATACATTTTAGTACCGAAATGTCAGTTTGTAGCTAATATTTTAGTACTATTTTTTAAATATTTTTTGTACTAAAATTCGTTTCTTTAAATTTATATGACGAATTCTAATGCATTTTACTAATGAACTAAAAAATTCAGAACTAAAACTTTAGTACTAAAATGTTAATTTTTACTAAATTTAGTAATAAATTTTAGTACTAAAATGTCACTTTTTACTAAATTTGAGTACTAAAAATTTATAGCCAATATTTTTGTACTACTTTTTAAAATATTTTTTGTACTAAAACTCATATCTATGTACCTGTGAATTTATGTCACGAAGTCTAATGCATTTTACCAATTTGTACTAAAAAATTTAAATCAATTAAATAATTTTAATGCAAAGAAATATTTTAGAACTAAGATTTTGGTACTAAATTTTAACCATTAATTTAGTAAATTTTAGAACCAAAATTTTAGTTCTAAAATTTAATTTTTTCTGCAAATACTTTTTATAATCCAAGCCATATTAATTTGTACTAAAAAACTTCGATCTAAGCTCCTCTAGTATAGGCAATTTGAATCAAGGACTCTAAATAATTTTTATGCAGAAAAAAATTAGTATTAAAAAAGTACCACAAAACTTTAGTACTAAAATCGTATTTTTTTAGTAAATATTTTTTGTACTAAAATCATAATTTTTTTTAGTAAATATTTTTTGTACTAAAATCATAATTTTTTTAGTAAATATTTTTTGCACTCAAATCATAATTTTTTTAGTAAATATTTTTTGTACTCAAATCATAAACTTTTTTAAATATTTTTTGTTTTAAAAGTCATATCTGTATTCCTCCAGCAAAATTTGTATCACAAAACTCAATCCCGTTCACGTCGTTGTATCAAAAATTTAGTCCCAAAATTATTTTATCGTGTTTCAGAGACTATTTAAATCAAGGTATAGCAACAATTTACTGCTAAACGAATTTTTAGTACTAAAAACACAAAAACTTTTCTTAGTACTACTAAATTCAAGCGCATAGTAAACACTAATGATTATTTTAACATTTGGCACAGATGTTACTGGCAGTCATAGCAACCTAGAAAAAAATATTTCGATGCCTGTGTTTTCGCGTGAAATTTAAAATAAAAAGTTTTACGATTTTTTGCTCACTGTACTAGTTATGCTAAATTATTTTTTCTTTTTTAATTATATATTTTCTAGTATCTCTCATACTACTAACATTTTACAATCGAAAAGCGCAACGTTAAGCATTCATAGGCCTATGCCGATATCAGTTTTCGTGTTATACTCGTATAGTTCTTACTCTCCAATCATTCATAAACCTTTTGCACGACGTTTTTGCCAACTGCAATATTCCACAAAACTCAAAACCAACGCTCACAACACGACGAACACTTCGCACTTCATGCCCGTATCGCCCATTAAACGCTAACAACATTATCGATTAGATCAGAATTCATATAATTACGACACGCTTGCCTAACAGCGACCGAAAAAAATAAATGAAATGCTGTTCGAAGAAAAATTGCAACGAAATACTGCGAACATTAAATGTGTAAAAGTAGTTTTAGGTGCATTGACTGCAGTGCCAAATGTCATAGTCTAGAAGCCAATGAACGCAGTAAGAAAATGTCAATTAAAGTTTATCACTAACATTATATCGACTCATTACTTACAGAGGAAGCGACGAGTATTAAACAGTGTAAGTAAAAATAACATAAACGGAAATAAAGGAAATGAACTACAGCGGAAAGTAGCTCGTTCAGAGGTAATGGCCTAAAGCAAAATCATTGCGAAATATACGTTAATTTATTATTTAATATAGTTTTTGAATGCATAAATTATTTTATATTATTAATTGCATTGGAGTTAGAAAATCTTAAAATTTTATTCTAAATAAATGAAGCTCAACTAAAAATACTTGATTTAATGAAAATTAACTTAAGTAAAATAAATTGAGTATATTTAGTTTGATTTAATTATGCCATAAGTACTTAACTCGCTCCTAATGAAGTCCATTATTTATTTTAAAGCTTTTGATGTAAAATGATCACTAATTGATTAAATTAAGTCACTGTCTGAAAAGCTCAATTAAGTCAGTAAATTATTTGGTCTATTTTAGTGTAAAACTTTCGCTAATTCTCTAAGTTAAGGGATCATCACTTAACATTTAATTAAGTCAACAATATTTTATTGGTTCTTTTAGTCTAAAAAAATTCGCTAATTGACTAAATTAAGAGACCCTCGAAAACACTTAATTAAGTAAACAATATTTTGTTGGTTTTCGTGGCCTGAAAAATTCGCTAATTGACTAAACTAAGACACTGTCTGTAACCCTTAATGATGTCAATAAATTATATTGTTGTTTTTAGACTGTCTGAAAGATGTAAGACTTTCGATAACTTACTATATTGGGAGGCTGTGTGAAAGACTTTATTATTAAGCAAATAATTACCTTGATCTTTTTTCATTCACAATATTCGCTTATTGAAAAAATTAAGGGACTTTCTGAAACACTTCATTAAGTTAACAATTCAGTTTGGTTTTTAGTGTAAGATATTCGACATTTCATTTAATAAAAAGACTACCTGTAACCCCAAAGCTTGTAAAATTTTATTTAAATAAAAATTTATTCTTCGAAATAAAGTTTCGTTTGAACTAATTATTGACATATACGACGCATTTTACGTCTATATCTTAAATTGAAAGCCCACAAAGTACAGCTTGTGTAAGAACTGAAGTCGCTCGACTTTCCCAAGCGACATTCGCTCTATGTGCTCTTGAAAAGTTCCCATAAGATCCAAAGTTTTCGAGCCGAATTTTGTTTAGCGATGAGGTCCATTTCTGACTCAATGGGAAGGTAAATAAGCAAGATTGCCGCATTTGGGACAAAGAGTAACCTGAAAAAATTCAAGAGCTGCCATTTCATCTGCAAAAAACAACGATTTGTGTGTGGTTTGTGAGCCGGTAGAATCATCGGTCCACATTTCTTCAAAAATGATGCCGGTGAGAACGTAACCGACACCATTCGCTCCATCGCGCCATGATAACCGACTATTTCATGCCTGAAATTGAAGTTTGTGATCTTGCCGACATTTGGTTTCAACAAGACGGCGTCATTTTCCACACATCGCAACCATCAATGAATATACTGAGAGAACACTTCTGCGAGCAGATAATTTCACGTTTTGGGCCGGTCGATTGGCCACCAAGATCGTATGATAATATCACATCGTTAGATTTTTTCCTGTGGGAATACTTAAAGTTCAAAGTCTAAGCACACAATGTCGCTTCGATTGAGGCCTTGGAGCAAAACATCACGCATATCATTCGTCAGTTACCAGTCGAAATGCTCGAAATTGTAAACAACGGATGGATTATCTCAGACGTAGCTGCGGCCAACATTTGAAAGAAATAGTCTTCAAAACATAAAGGCCATATTGCGATCATGCTCTTAATGAGAAAAGAAGCGTGTGTTTGGCAACTGTTTGCTTACTGGCGAACAGTTGGCCAGTCTGGGTCAAACCTTGATCTTGAGAATATGTTTGTGAATTACATGTGCGATGTTCAGAAGATTTGTTTCTCGTTCTTAGTTAAACTATAATTAGGTATTTGCTCAATATTTTCTTATTATTTCGGTTCAGTTTATTTTTAATTTATTTTAGTTTCTTCTCAATTTATAAACAGTTATTCTATGATTGCAATTACACTACAATTCGGTGAAAATTTATCTCCTAGAATCAGTAGCAAAGCAAACCGCCGAAAATTATCAAAGTTGAATGAGCGCAAAGAGATTGCTGTACACTAAAAAAAGTCTAAAAAAATAGACAAAAAACAAACAGAAAAAAGATTCGAACAAATTGCCGAAATTGCAGATAAACCGGAAATGTTGCCGGCAATAAATAGTCAAGGGTAAAGAGGCCAGGCAGCAGGAAATTGGCAAAGTACAAATAAAAGTAAAAAAACGCAGTGCAAGAAAATTGGTTGAGGGCAAAGTTTTCGTGCCGAGAAGGTGTTGCCAGAGTAGTGGGAGGCAAAATATGTTTCGTTTTCTTTGCTTTAACTGAACAGAAGACTATTTGTGTAGCAGCCTTCCACCCACTTAGCGCCAAGCACAGGCAGTCAAGCAACAAATAAACTCAACAAGCAGCAATTAAATGGGCAAATGCCGAATGTAAGAAAAAATATCGAAAAATAAAACGAAAAATAAAATAGAATTCAAAAAAGGGAAAATGAAGTACCAAAAGTGATCGGTGTAAAAAATAGATTAAGACGAGGCCAAAGCGACGGGAAACAAAAAGAAAAACAAAAGTTGAGAAAATTAGTGAAAGGAGAATATTGAGCATGGCAGCAAATCGCTTTTGGCGCAAGCTGAAGGCCAAAGGACAAGCGAAATCGTTTCGGTCAAAAGTCAAGCGTGACAAAACAAATACCGCTAATGCCAAGCTGGCGATAAGCGCTGCCAAAAGATTTTCAATATGTGGAGATATATATTATATCGAAGAGCGTATTAGTAGACATGTATACATTTTTATATAAGCAAAAACAACAAGAGCAGCGTGGTTAAAGCAACCTGTAACGTATAACGTGTTGGCTGGCAATTTTCACAAACACCTAAGCGGCAGTGCAGCGATCCAAAGGATGTGCCAACAATTGGCAGCCAGACTGCTTCACTCTCAAGTTGGGTGACTGATTTCTCTTATATTTTTTGTTTTTTTTTTTTTCTTTTTTTGCAGAGTATGAAGGAAGCAACCATCCGCAATGTCAACTCATTTGTTGCCACACGAAAACTAAACAAGAAAAACTGTTAAGTTCAGCTGCAGCGAAGCAATAATACCCTGCACAGTTGCATTTTTAATAATCAGAGTTTGTAGCGCGATCTTGGACAATAATCTGTGCCAAATTTCATAAAGGTGTATCGTCAAAAAAAAGAGTTTACTATACAAGAGCTTTAGTTTTCCATACAAGGACATGATTTCGATTGTTCAGTTTGTACGACAGCTATATGGCAGAGTGGTCTGATCTGAAAAATTTCTTTGGATACTACAATATTGATTTAAATAATATTCTAGTCCAAATTTCGTGAAGTTAACTAGTCAAATGAAAAAGTTTTTTCATACAAGGACATGATTTCGATCGTTCAGTTTGTATGACAGCTATATGCTATAGTGGCCTGATAACGGCGATTCCGACAGGCGTGCAGCTTCTTGGTGAGAAAAGGACGTGTGCAAAATTTGAGATCCATATTTCAAAAATAGAGGCACAAGTTCGCTTATATAGATACGGACAAACAGACAGAGGTCAGCTCGTCATGCACGTCATTATACATTATAGTATATATATATTTTATCGGGTCTCCAACAATTCCTTCAGGATACAAAGCTCGTGTCAAACTTATAATATCCTGTTTAGGGTATAAAAATGCATTTGCGCATAGTAGCATGGCTGCGCTAGCTGCTGATAGTTGAGTGCAAGCAGTCACTGTCGCTGCGGCGTGTTTGGCGATAGAATCGATTCGATTAACGAAATGAAATTTACGCCATAGTAAATTACAAATTGAACCTTAAAAATGCACACACAACCATCTGTAAGCATACATATATGTCTATATGAGGGTAGTTAACTCTTCAGTGTTCCATGCGCCGGTTTGTATGCTACGATTTGGCAGCATAACGCCAGTTTTTACCAATTTTCTATTAAATGGCGGCTGTATTTCGCTTCCTACTTGCCTCAAATGTCATTGCAAAAGTTTTGGCATAAAAATATATGCACATACATACACATGTACATACATACAAATATACAAACATATATTGTATATACAGTAAAAACACATTTGTAGAAGCGAACTTAAACTTGCTCTGCTAAAGCTTTTCTATTATCATTTCTTTCGCGCAAACTTTTTCTAACTGCGGTTGACTTCTTATACATATATTTTTCACTTCATTCTCTCCTTCCGTTATTTACTCATTTGCGCCATTTCATTTGTTGGCAAATTGCCATTATATTTCAGACATACTTTGGTTTATACATATGTACACAAGTTAGTTAGTTGAATATCACGTCGTTGTGTTAGTGTGTTGTCATTGTGCCCGTATTTGCGCGTCTCAACAATGTCACTGTTACTTGCAATCAATTTAATTGCAATTGATATTTGAGACATCGCGCATGCCAGCTCTTGTTTTCCTACTGTCTCATCGTCTTATTTTTTGCTTTTCTGTGTCTTTTACTTCTTTTGTTGCCACCTTCACCACATGTTCGCGCTGCCAAAACAAATTTGCTGTTTCATCGTGTCATTTACTTATTTGTCGACAAGCAGCAGCGTTGTAATGAGCTTTGCGCAGCTCATTTGGTTAGTTGAGCGTTAAATCGAATGTGCTCTGGAGATTTCCAGAAATAATTTTCGTTTTATTTTTTTAAAACCGACACTTTAGGGAAATTTAGAGAATATATGTACATCTACCTCTACGAATATGTATGTACAAGTATAGATGTATATATGAAACTTGAGGATATAAACTGTTGATATTTTCGAATTATATGCTACTACTAGTTTTGCAGGATCACCAGAATTAACTAATGGTTCTCAAGCTGCGGTTCTTTCTATCAGAGAAATATATGCAAACAAACCGGAGGAGGGAAGATCCGCCTTCAAACAGATGTTTTTTTGGGCTACCCAAAGGATACTGTTCAAAGACCGGAAGTCGTAAGTTGTTTGAGCCGTATGTAAAAGAATTATTTCTGTCCACTCTCAAGTGAATGGCGTTCAGAGAACTTTCCTCACTTGCAAGAACTTCTTTACATGGCTCCATTCTCATCAATGTAGTACTTGGCGGAGAAAGGGGAAGATCGCCACTATGTTGGAGGGACCAGGTGGAGGAAGATACGGTTATACTTGGAAACCCCAATTGGGTCCAAATAGCGAAAAGGAAGAACGACTGTTGTGAACTCGGCTGTAGCAGCGTAAGCTTCCTGGTATTTATTTGGAGAAAGAACAGAAAAGGTTGCTTGCAGCTTATTCTACGATGTTTCAGGAAATTTTAGAAAGTTCATGAACTTTGTATGCAATTTCCTATCCACTTTAAATCACTATTCTTATATTGCTTATGACTCTTTCATGGAACATAACATGTAATTTGGAGCTCAAGAGAGGAACTTGTTCAATGGTGGATGAATTTTCCTATATACTATTTGTGGAGACTATGGAAACTTGCCTCAAGCGAGTTGTTCTTACACTTCTGTTAATGACGAAATCTTCTTCTTTTAATGATAAAGTCGAATCACAAAAGTTAAAGAAACAGTGCTTGAAAATTGTAGTGTTGGCATCACAGAGATAGCAGATGGTCGCAACGGCTTTTATGGATCGACTTAATTCATTTTGGGTATGAAGTAAACATACCTCTACCAAAAGACCTGAATTGAGTGCAACAACGTCGAGGTCCTAAAGAAGATGCTTGACAACGTAGCTGAGCACCCTACATTCATCAATGGCATCCTTATTGGTGACGAAACATGGTTTTGGAATATGGCGTCGAAACTATGCAACAATCTTCTTCTTCTTCTTAATTGGCGTAGACGTGGACAGATGACAGCAACCGATGAGTCGACGTTGCGAGTTTACGAGAGAAAAATTCTGCGAAAGATTTTTGGTCCCTTGCGCTTTGTTCACGGCGAATATCGCATTCGATGGAACGATGAGCTGTACGAGATATACGACGACATTGACATAGTTCAACGTATTAAAGGACAGCGGCTACGCTGGCTAGGTCATGTTGTCCGGATGGATGAAAACACTCCAGCTCTGAAAGTATTCGACGCAGTACCCACCGGGGGAAGCAGAGGAAGAGGAAGACCTCCACTCCGTTGGAAGGACCATGTGGAGAAGGACCTGGCTTCGCTTGGAATATCCAATTGGCGCCACGTAGCGAAAAGAAGAAACGACTGGCCAGCTGTTTTTAACTCGGCTATAATCGCGTAAGCGCTGTCTACGCCAGTTAAGAAGAAAAAGAATACTATGTTCGGACCGAGCAAGAGAATCCCTCTATTGATAGTTGTCAGTGAAAACTCATCGAAAACACACATTGTCGGTCCGAACGACTTAAATTCCACAACCCACAAATGTGTTTTCAAAATGTTTTCAATGTCGGTCCGAACATAGCATTACTGTGTAAAATCCCTACAGAGTGATTTTTTTCCAGCGCTTAACTCATTGATAGCTTGATTGTAAGTTAAAAATGGAGATTCGTTTTTCTAGTCATTTAAAACATCGTATGACACATAATGATGGGATAGATCGTCTACCTACAAGTATTACCACGAAGTTGGAGTTTATTCTTGAAATTGTAAGACACAACCTATTTCGAAAGTAATCTTGTGTTGGTAATAAAGTAGAGCCATTCCTACGACAGTTAGGACGACTTAAATGAAAGGGTTTCTAAGTTATAACCGGCCAAGACCCCTTAGCGAGGTGGCATATCTTGAAATTAGCTTGTGAATTTCTTTTGTAGTTGCAAAAACGTCAAGGAACTTAAAGATTTCAAGCTCGCATAAAAGATTTGGTTAAACTGGTTAGCCAATGGGGCACGCATAGACCAGTTTTGGTTCTTTGCGATACCAGATGGAGTTCAGTTTCTAGGTCCATGAGGAGTAGTCATCCTTTAGGATGCCTGTGCTTGACGCGAGTTTTAACAGACTCTACGGCCTCACTATGGACCTCCTGAAGTGTATCATACCGTGGGGACTCTTGTTGCTTGCAGCGTAGCCTTGCCAATGCAGGACAAGTGCAGAAGAGATGTTCCATTGTTTCCTTGGTGCCCTGCTTTAGGCATTTCCTGCAGTCATCTCTATCTGTTAGCCCTATTTTGCGGGCGTGCCGCATCCAGTTAGTATTCCGATCAAGTTCCTACAGACTCTTCTATCGAGCGCCTATAGGAATTTTCTGTATTTCCGATTTACAGTTTTGCACATGACTTTTGCAGTTTTACACTCGTTCCATCGAGTTCTGATTTGCTTTACCATACTTCTAGCCAGATCGTCATATAGACAATGCATGACTTTCTCAATGTTGATCAAGTTAAAAATCTCGACCAAGTTTCTAATCATCTTAAGAAGCAACGATCTTTTTAGGTTTCTTAATAAATCTCATATATCCATCTAGAAGCTACCACTCTTATTTCAATATCCACCACAGAAAATCATACTAATAAATATCTCGATTATACAAAAACCGCAGTTATTGCAGTTTAAAGACGAACAACTCGACTGTCACTAGACAAACGAAGTGGGAGCTCAGTAAATATGAGGGTACTCAAAATCATATACGCATGCATATTGAGTCTTTCAACCGAAGACGAGTTCATTCCTCAGACAGACGGTTATTTCATACTATTGTTATTGCTACTTTTACTATTGTTGTTGCTGCTGAAGTGCTGTGAAAACAATAACCAATGTCAAAAACCCACTTAAGCGCAACTGTCAAACTGTATGGCAAACTAAACACACGCACACACATACACATATACTATAAGTGTTTACATTTTCGTTTTGTGGCTAAGAAAAGCACTCAACAAAACTTCATTTCGTTTAAATTGACGGCGTACGTTGACAGCAATCGTCAAAGCAACAAATAAACAAGTTAACCAGGCAATCAGTTGTAAGAAACAACAACAACACATCAACCTTCTAGCCATTACTTCTTGTATTTGCACTGACGTATGTATGTGTATATAATTACTGAGCATGTGTGTGTGTGCATGTGTGCATTATGCAATATAACCGTTAACAACAAAGCTACAACAACAACTAGCAATAACAAACGTAGCAAATAAGCACAGCAAATAAGCGCAGCAATGAATGAATGACGGACATTGAACACATACGTACACACACATGCAGCATGATTGTATACAAGTGTATGGTTAAGGCGTCAAATGAGTAGAAACGAAATCAGTGAATAGAACACGCATCGTAAGTAAAATAGAAGCAATATTAATTGAGTAGGTGGTGCGCACTTCGCAAGGATCTATATGCGCTTATATGAATGTATGTGTTGTAGAAAAGTAGCTACGAAACTGAAGTTGAAGTCTGTCTTGTGCATTAGACTAGTTAGCGTGCTGGAAAAGAAAAACGGTAGGCAAACAGACTATATGCCTATGGTAGGACACAAAGAAAGCAGTTCCTAATAAAAATAATAATTACTGCTAATTTGGAGAGGCGTGAGAAGAGTTAACCTTTAAACTGGCTCAAATCAAATGATACATACATATATATTTTTCCAGGAGCCGTGTTCCTAAGGTATCCAGAATTTTTAAGTTAACACTTTACCATTGTAAAGTGAGTACAAAGCGCTTCAGAAACTGACTGACAGGGATAATGCTCGAACACTCTTGTAGTACAACCAGAGCTGATCTGCTGGATTGCAGTGAAAGCACAACAGCAGGAGATGGTGAACCCGATGCTCTCATCGATAATGATGGAGCGGACACTTCATTGCCCGACCATGAAGAAGTTCGAATAGCAATTGCGCGTTTGAAGAACAACAAAGCGGCGGCGAAGAACTGATAAGGAGCATGCATCAGCTTCTTTGTGGGATATGGTTGGACGCAAGCCAGCGCGACGAATGGAATTTAAGTGTGCTCCATCCAATTCAAAAAAGAGACACCCCACAATTTGCACAAACTACCTTGGAATAGGTCTCCTCAACATCGCATATAAGCGTGTCGTGTGCAAGATTAAAGCCCACCGCCAACAAACTGATTGGACCTTGTAAATGTGGCTATAGGCCACCAGATATTCATCCTGCGCCAAGTCTCTGAAAAGACCATCTCTTCGTCAATTCCAAAGCAGCTTTTGGCAGGACGCAAATGAGCTGCCTGTCTGCCGATATGTGTGAAATTGGTATCCCCAAAGTAATACGGCTTTGTAATCTGACGTTGAGCAATAGCAAAAGCTCCGTCAAGATCGGCAAGGTCCTCTCCGAGCCGTTCGAGCCTTCAAACAAGACAACTACCTAACCGTTCCCACAGCAGACGGGTCTACGTAACCGGAACGGACCCGGCCAAAGACTGTCAACTCGGGAGAATTCTGCCGCCACAACAAGAACGACGCCTTAACGTGCGACCTATTCCTGGAGAAAATAATTCCACCTTCAGAGCTGCATCGAGAAGGTACAATCTTCTATAAGATTGCTTGATATCATTGGCCTCAACAACCGCGACGTCAGTTCTGCTTTCTTCAGACTGGATAAGGAAGCGAGGCAAACGGGTCTGATAGTGAACGAGGGCAAGCCGAAATATCTCCTGTCAGCGAACAATCAGTCGTCGCACTCAGGACTTGGCTCCTTTGGATCTTAGTTGATAGTCATAACTTTGAAATCGCACATAACTTTTTCATAAGTCCCTCATTATTCCCGTCCTGCTATGTGGTGACGTTACGAGTTTTCGAAAGAAAGGTTCTGCGGAAGATTTACGTTCAATTGGGCATTGGCAACAGCGAATAGCGCAGTCGATGGAACGATGAGCTGTACGTGATATACGATGACATTGATATAGTTCAGCGAATTAAGAGACAGCGTTTCCGCTGGCTAGGTCATGTCGTCTGAATGGATAAAAACACTCCAGTCCTGAGAGCAGTCGACGGCGTACCCGCCGGGGGAAGCAGAGGAATGGAATAGGAAAACATCCACTCCGTTGGAAAGACCAGGAGGAAGAATGACTAGCACATTGGTATCTCAAATCAAATCAAAGTAAGCGATCTTAATGATCTCAAACAACAGCAGCAGACTTAAGTTAAATCTTAATTGAGTCTTTACATGCTCAAGTTTTTTATATTTGGTACTGTACGAGTATTTTAATACATTTACATGGATTTTACTATACCATTTTTCAAAAAGCCGCACCTAAAAAGGCTGAATTACTTAATATATTTTATTTTCATTATTAAGCAAACTGAAATATTATAAAAAAAGATCAATTATGTACAGAACTTGAACTGTATTTATTGTATATAATTCGCCCATAGCTTAGAGCAACTGGAATCTCAAGAAGTTAGTTTCGAAAAAAACCATAAAGAAAACTGTAAAAAATCCTGATCCTGAAATTCAAATATTTTACATCGAACTTTATTAAAATATATCTTCAATTACCGGATTTAAGTCATAACTTAGATTATCGTAACCGGTTTTTGGGTTAGCTGATATCACCACCCCTTTAACCCTAACTGTAACTGAGCGAGCGAGCGAGTTAAGTACGAAGTTGTGTTCGAAAAATAAAACATTTCATAGTAATTTACACTTCGCTTGAACTTTCACACAAAAATCAACATGCACAACAACAATAACAGCATTAACCATACAAAATTCAACAACGACCGCCAACTGATGAATGAATATTTAAACAAATGTGCGTATGCGGTTCGGCAAGTGTGTACATGTGTGTGCGTGAATGGATGGGCAAGTGAGTCGTTGACTGCATTTGTAAGTGAAACGGTGGCCAAGTGAGTGAGCGACCTGTCAGCCAATCATCAACAACAGCTGCAGTGGCAACAGAAAAATATAACAGAAAAGTAAGTGCTTGCCAGCAAGGCAGCTTATAACTTGTGCAACTTGGAACTGTCAGAAAATGTGCAGCACTTTATACTTCTTTTCACGTTTCTTCATGTGAGTGGGAGCGTAAGTGTGGCTGCGTGTGTACGCCAAAGTGTTTATTATTATTATTTTTAGTAACTATGAATTTTTACCCGTTGGGAAATGGAACTAAGAGCACTAAAATAAAATGCTAAGTAAAAACCAAAATTGCAGAATAAGAAAAAATTGTTAAATAAAAAAAAATATTGAAAAAATGTTGCTTAGTAAAAAATCTTAAAATTTTGTTTTGTAATAAAAAAGGATAATGCCTTTGATGCAACTAGTAACGAAGTAGTCCAAAAGTAACCATGTTGCAGCTCTCCCACTTTGCTATTTGAACTTTAGTAAAACTTCACAGAAGTAAAACTGATCTAAATTATGCAAAACAAAACTTGGTAGCACTGAGGTGGCGACTCTACCATGTTCTCTTGCAAGAATTCAACTCAATAACTTTGTTATTGCTTTAAAAAAAAGAGAGCAGAAGCTAGCAGATAAATGGCCAATCGAACAGAAAAGTTTCCATATTCCTAATGAACATTAAAAGGGTATCTATGTAGGTAACCATCTAGGCGTAAGTTCAGATATAAAACATATGAAGCTGTTATGAGATGATGTAATTCTAACCATTATAAAACCTGAAAGTAAAGAGTCTCATATTTGGAATTAGTGGCGCGACAGATGGGAGTTTCATAGTAGAACTGCCAAAAGTTTACTTAAGGGTGTTTGAAATACTATATTTGAACTTACAAATGGTTAAATTACCAAAAATCTCAAAGAAATTGACTCTGTTTAGAGTCGAGACGAAATGAGTTTATTATCTGGTCAAATTGAATTACAAAACATTTTCCTATTCACTTCAACATCCGATAAGCGGTGATCCGTCCAAGAAATGCTATGACCGGGACAAGGACTGAGGCGAGTAAGTCCTTGTGGCATTTACTACAATGGTCATATAAAGGAGCGCAAATTCGATGTGGGATTCGTGGTGAGAGAGAGACTCTATCGCCGAGTACTGGCATTCACCCCGGTGGATGAACGTCTAGCCACAATCCACATAAAAGCGAAGTTATTCAACATATCGCTGATTCGCGTCCACGCCACGACGGAAGAGAAGGACGGTGAGACCAAAGATGCCATCTATGAACGCTTGGATGTCAAAATCGTGCATGGCGACTTTAATGCCAGGGTGGGCTAAGAAGGTATCTTTGACACAACAGTCGATAAATTCTGCCTCTATGAAGAAACATGCCCAAATGGATTGAGGCTGTTCGACTTCGCCGGGTCCGCAATATGGTTATCCGTAGTACCAGATTACAGCATAGAAAAATTAATCAAGCTACCTGGCTATCTCCGGATCGAAAAGACATCATATTGATCATCTTGTGATGGACAGAAGACACGTCGCTAATGTTTAACGGTTCTAAAATTGACTCAGACCACTATCTTATTGAGAAGCTGCAATCACAACAGTCAGCCGATCGATTTTCTACATAATTTGTACTATCGCTCTCTGAGAGCACTCAAGGAAATGTGCGCTCCAAATTTTTGACAACTCGACGAATAGCGAGCAGAGGTAAACGATTATAACGACCATAAAATGACAAAAGCGCACGAAGAGGTGCAACTGGAGAACGATTACTTTGATAGTAAAATTGAATAATTTGGAAACGTCCGTATATCTCAAATAAATAATAAAATAGTAAACATTACTGAGTACAATGGAAAAAAAATACAGATCATGACATACTACGAATGTCCGAAACGAGAATTAGAAATCATGTCTTCGCTATTAGAGAATGTGGTATCATTTGAATGAGATACTATGGCTAGAGAACGACTTACGAAGCTAGAAGTCATGCAGCCGAAGCAAAGTCGCAATAAACCAAGTATCGGGTTTGGAAAACCCTTCTTTTCACGATGAGAAGTAGTTTGTGAGTGATGAGAGTGTGGAATATGACCAAAGTATGGAAAATAAAAAAACAAAAACCTTCTACCTAAGTTTATTAAGGGTGGAGAGGAGGGTGGAGGGAAGGGTGGAGTCTTATGTAGAAGTTCACGTAAGTGAGGAAAGTTCACTAAGCGCCATTCACTTGGGATTGGCCAGAAACGATTCTTTAATATATGGCTCAAGCAGATCATGATGTCCGGTCTTAGACCAAGTATCCTCCGGGTAGCCAAAAAAACGCGCGCTTGAAGACTAGCAAAAGTGAGAAGGCGAAACATCATGCGTAGCAACAAACGGTGAGATAACACTAACAATAAGCTAGGCAACCTGCATTGTTGTTAAATGCTGAATTTTTTTCTCAATGAATTTCTTACTGGGTACTGCTACACTAGTATATTATGTTGCTATTGTTGATGTTGTCATCGATGCGGTACCGGTTGCCGCTTGCTACTTGACTATTTGTACAAAAGCATTGATGCCACACATGAACACACACACACACATACGGAGTTGTTATGTGTTGTTGACGTCTACAATTGGTGTTGATAACCCAAAAAGATTTGCCAATCCAAAACGTCAGTGAACTGTTGAACTTTGTGGCAGCTCAACTTTACTCAACTCAATTGAAATGAAGTGTACTCGAAGGCTTGCCACCACACACAGGCACGCACACATACTCAAACAACAAACAAATATAGTTTTAAAGGCGAAAATTAAAAGTGTGAAATACAGATGGATCGCAGTTTGGGTGAGTAGAAGGGCTACAAGGAGCAGCTCATTCAACAGCCACATAACTTAACTGTAACAAAGCAAGACGAAAGGAGATTGCAGGTTTAAAATGGTGTTGGAAATGCGGTTGGCAGGCGATTTCTGTCAGAACAACCCAAAAAAACGAGAAGTAGTGGAAAAGCAGAGTTGCACTGAATAAGGGATGTATGCACACAACCTACGACACACGTGGATTCCGTGCGACTCAAACTCAAGCAATTGTATGTGTGTGGGTTGAAAAGGAACATGCAAGTGTTAAACAAAAGTAAACAATAGCGAAAATGAATTGAAAAAGTCTTCACTGAAGTGTGGCAAATAAAGAGATTGGCAGTCGTAGAAAACATGCATGAATATGTGAGCGCAAAAGCGTTTGATACAACACTCAACCCATTGTGCGTTGAAAGCAGCAGCGTTAGTGGGTAGAAAGGTGAGGGTAGGTAGATAGTACAATAAAATTTTCAATTATTTTAAAACTTTTGCAATTTGTTTGGAAATGGAAAAATGTAAGATTGAGCTTGATTGTGAAGTGGTGGTGATGACGACACATAGTAGGCTAGCAACTTTCGAGTAAATAGTTGTGGTAGGTAAATAAAGATTGCGGAAAACATTGAAATGTCCGCCCACAGTTCCATGACAAACTAGTAAAACTTATATAGATTACTTGCACATAACAGAGAACGGATTAGATAGACGACATATGACAAAGAAAAATAAAAATACAGTTCATTAAGCTGCAATCGAAAACAATTAGATCTTTAAAAGACATGAGAGGAAAGGTATTTTGGAATTTTTCGATGCTGTCACATAAGACAAATGGTAGACAATTAAGACGTGGCAAAGCTAGGTGTGATACAAAGCCACCAACTATCTGAAAAGAAAAATAAACAATTTTTTTAATGTAATAGACCGTCAAACTTAAATGAATTACGATTTCTTAAACGAAGCAAGAAACTTCGGTTGCTCCAAAGCTATAATATCCTTCACAGGTGCATTTCTTATAGTATCTATATATTATTTCTAGCCACGTTGTTGGTTAAAACCACATTCGAGTTGAATTAAGGTGACGTAGCAAAGAAAAGAGGTATTTTATGAAGATTTGTTTTTATTTTGATGAATATGCTATCATTGTCCCCTCCATGATGTCAAAATCGTGCTTGGCTACATTAACGCTAGGGTGGGCAAAGAAGGTATCTTTACCACAACGGTCGGTAATTTCAGCCTTCATGATAAAACAACTCCATAAGGCCTAAGGCTGATCAACTTCGACGGGGACCGAAATATTGTTATCTGTAGTACCAGATTCCAGCATAAGAATATTTATCAAGCTATCTGGTTGTCTCTGGATCCAAAATGAACCAACCAGATCGATCATGTTGTGGTAGACGGAAGACACGTCTCCAATGTTTTGGACGTGCGTACGCTCCGAGGTCCTAACATTGACTCGGACCATTATCTTGTTTCAGTCAAGATACGCACCCGCCTCTGTGCAACAAAAAACCTACGTCAACAAACACAAGGAAGCCGTTCAGAAGCTGCAATCACAAGAGACAGCGGAACGATTTTCTACTCGGCTTGCACTCCTGCTCTCTGAGAGCACTCGTCAACAACTCGGTATAAGGGAACTGTGGGACGGCATTTCAAACTCCTTACGTACAGCTGCAAACGTAACCATTAGTTTTCGCAGAAAGACAAAAGAACAGCTGGTACGATGAGGAGTGTCATGTTGCAGCGGCGAGAAATCAGACTGCCATACACATACGGGATATTATATACACGAGAGTTGAAGAAGAAAACGAGCCGCATTTGCAGACAAAGAAAGAGAGAGACCGAAACACGCGAATATGAAGAGCTTGACAAGCCGGCCGGCAGCGGTAATGCTCGAAAATTCTACAAAAAATGCGGCGACTAACAAAAAGTTCAAAACCATACTAAAATTATTGAAGAAACACTTCTTCAGCCTGCTTAATGGCAGAGAAAGCATAACACTAGGAGATGGCTAACCTGATTTCCCGCAAAACTAAAACGGCTGTGTAAACTGACGCTGAGCAACACCAAAAGCTCCATCAGGATCGGGAAGGACCTCTCCGAGCCGTTAGAAACCAAATGAGGTTTCAGAAAAGGTGACTCCCATTCGTGTGACTTCTGCAACCTACTTTTGGAGAAATTAATGCGAGCTGCAGAACTAAACAGAGAAGGTATCATCTTCTATAAGAGTGTACATCTGCTGTCGTACGCCGATGATATTGATATCCTTGGCCTTAACAGCCGCGCCGCTAGTTCTGCTTTCTCCAGAATGGATAAGGCAGCGAAGTAAATGGGTCTGGTGGTGAACCAGGGCAAGACGAAATATCTTGTGTCATCAAACAAACAATCGTCGCACTCGCGAAAGCTCCCACGTCACAGTTGACAGTCATAACTTCGAAGTTGTAGATAATTTCGTCTATCTTGGAACCAGCATCAACACCAACCACAACGTCAGCCTCGAAATCCAATGCAGAATACCTCTTGCCAACAAAGATTTGTGGTGCTTTGCGCATTGGCAACGGCGTATACCGCAACCGATGAAGCGATGACATGTATGAGATATACTACGACATTGACATGCATAGTTCAGCGAATTGAGAGACAGCGGCTACGGTGGTGAAAACATTATTAAGGATTTTCAAAAGCAACCGTAAAATCATTTCTTTCGTTATTAAAGGCTTTAAGAAAGATGGAAGATGCAAAGGAATCTTATGGTAATTAGAATGGAGAAAAGAAGAAAGAAGCTTGCACAAGGTAAAGAAAGTTCCGGATAGAATTGCCGATAATAACGAAACCGGAAAACAACGAGCTAGGAAACTGATGAAAGACAGTATGCTGTTTTTAAAAATATAGATTATAGAAATGTTAAAAAAATTATTTTTTTTTTTTAATTTCAACTAAATGTGCCCTGAAAATCTCGCTACACATCACGCATAAAATAATTTACAAAATTTAATACTGAACTTATTTGAAAGAAACTCACAGGCGCACACCATACCAAGTACCTTGAATGACACACCACAAAATTTATGGACAAATAATGTAATTAAAGAATGAAGAGACTTACACGCGTGCCAAAATCGTATACAAATATATAAATTTACACATATAGTTATATAAATGAATGTGTGCGGTTTTGATACGCAGCAATAAATGACTTAAGCAACGCGCATATCAATTGATTGTAAGTGTTGAAATGCTTATCTATTGAGTGACTTAACGCAGGGCAAGCTTTAAGCCAAGCATTTGCCGTTGACAAGGCAAGATACACCAACATAAACAATAACAACAATACAATCTACAATCTATCAAAATGGCAGGCAGCAGAAGCAGCCGTAAGGGCGTCAACAAGAACAAATACAACAACGCCACATTTTCGATATTATCGATAAAAGCCCTAGGCATACAAATTTCTCGATGAATTCGCCGTTGTGCGCTTAAAATTACACACTTTGCATGCGCCTACAGGCGTAAAAATACAACGATTGTGTCTTAACCTTCGCCTTTTCCGTCGGCTGTGCCTACCGCTTTTGATTGAATCGAAATGTGTACAATATGCGCCCTAACATATGCAACAAATTATTAATGTATTGGCTTAAAGCAGCCAATATAGCGCACAAATATATTTAAATCTACATTTATATGCGTGCAGACTGGCAGAAGACATTGTAAGACTACAAGGCTGCGCGAAACGCACATTTAGCAGGCGTGACGCCTTTAAGCATGCAACACAATTACAAAAAGCCTTTCACAACGTGCAGACAGCAAATAAATTATGCCTGAAAATGTAGTAATGCGTGTATATACGCATAAATATAACAGATAAGCCAAGAATATACTTGAAATTATATATATTTGCAAATGTAACATACATTTAGGAACTTCACACGCTCGTTCAAGTGACATTCGATTTTTGTATATATCGTACTTTGCTTACATATATTTAAATACAAAATTTCATGCTGCTAATCGCTTACGCAAGCTTACGAAAGCTGTCACAAGCAAAACAAAAACTCGTTACTGCAGCCAAGCGCCTAAATCTGTGCTACGTCGTCGGCGCTGTACGGCGATTACAACGCATTAGGCTTAATAAATGCGTGTAAACATCACATGGCAACTAATATTTATACATTTACTTATAAGTATTTATATAATATACCGCTGATGTGCTGCAGCAACGTATGGCCCAATCATTAAGTTAATGCTTGACGCGCACATAAACCGTTAGTCGCTCATATGTGCACGGAATATAAGCTGCCTTAGGCGTAGTATGAAGCTTCACATATTTTTACCCGCCTTACATGTCACGATAGCCTTGCTGGCAGCTAACTCTTACCTTTCTTGCTTGACGTGCTGAGTGTTATCGCAGTTTCGTCGATTTATTTTTATATACAGCTGTTGTTGAGTTTAACATATGTTACATATTCATATTTGTGTAACTGTAACACAAAAATATATTTATAGGATTGTGTCTGCGTTCAATATATTTATATATATGCACACCTAAAAGCATGCAACATTTATATATCTAATGGAAATTCGAAAGATATGTATAGCTCTCGTGTTATTTAGTGTTTTGATAGTTTTTTGACGAATATCTTTTGCTTTTCTAAGGATAGAACTACTTAAGGGCGTTAATATACTTTAAGCCTGAAAGTAGGCTTTAGAGAGAGATATGAAAGTTTGAAAGAAGGCGATAAAATTTAGTTTTGTGTTCATAAGCTGGCATGTCGCAGTTTAATTTTAGAAATTTCGTTATAAATGCCCTCAGTGCCAGCTAGCATGGTATAAAATTTGTACAGTTGGTTAAATTTTTTAGAGTACACACATATTTTACAATTTTAAATTAAACTAATATTGATATTGTCATTGCCCAATACCCTTCGATATAATTTTGAAAGTTACTATATTCCGTCCAGGGTTTTTCATATGAAATATATACCAAAAATTGTTGAAGCGCAATTAAAGTACATATTACAAAATAATCTTAAGTCGGTTGCGAATTGGTAACGTTTTTCGTTTACGAACGAAAACTGGAATTTAGGATACTATTTACATCTCTAAGACAAAATACACAATCGATAATGTTTACTGTGCTTTTTGAACTACTTTTGGCTTTGATCGGACAAAACCGGTAAATTGAGATCCATATCGAGGAAGTAGTGTTTCGAGCTCTGGAAAAGTCGTTGGCATAAGTATATTACATCTGGTGGGGATTGCTTTAAAGACGACAAAATAAATATTGATAAATAAATATTGATGAAACTGGAGTATTATAGAACGAGAAAAGCGGTATTGAGGACCTGAAAAGCCAATACTCATCTCCAAAAACTGAAAGTTGAGTGCTAATTTAGAAGCGATGGCAACAACGAACCTTACTCTAACGAAGCTTTGCCATTAAAGCCATGTCGAAAAATCTATTTGAAAGTTTTGCGCTATCTTTGGTACCCGATTCGATTTGAGCTGAAGCCAATATTAACTTTTTTACCCCAATTTAAGTAAAAAGGAAGGGGATTGCTGATCAAGAAATGACAGGAACATGAACTTTACTCCGTTGAAATATTGCGCTTCAAAAAATTTATTTGTAATCTTTGAGTTCGCGAAAGACGGCGCGATATTTCACAACTCACAGTAGATGCAGATTTAAAGATTTTTCGTGGCCCAACGACTATTCCAGTAAAAGTGTATTTCAACCATCAGTAAATCGCGTCAAAGCAGAAATTTAATGTCGTTCAAAGTTTTTATGTGTCAGAGGACTCTCAGGTCTTTGTTAGTTGTAGATTCCCGTTAAACGAATTGCGAACTAATCATTTGTTAGTAGTAGATTCCCGTTAACCGAATTTCGAACTAGGTATTTGTAAGGTAGTACAAGAGGCCATCAACTAAGGTATGAAAACCTGGCTTAACAGCAGCATGCATCACGCTGAATCTAGCCGAGTAGTTAAATCGATTAGAAACATATTTTTCTTTATTATTCATTTTTTCAAAAGAAAATGATCTTGTGATCCATTTTGTATTATCAGATCATAATTTCTTTTTGCAGTCGTCGTATGACAATGGTAATGAATGAAGAACATTTCAGCGACTTTTGGCCGATATCTAAGTAGCAAGGATAAAGACACAGCTCTGATTCTAAAAAAACAAAAATTATTTAATTTTTTATTTCCAGAAATAAGTCGTTCATGCGACGTTGGAAAATGTGTGGCTTTTTGGTTGACTACAAGAAATATTTTTTGATGATTTTTTTTAATTTTAGAGCACTTTAGGCTTCTTGTGGCTGCGAGCTGTTCATTTCCAAGACGCCAGATAGTCAAAGAAATATTTTCGGAGCTTTTTAAACCAAGTACCTGCATCGAGCGAAAAATTATAAAAGTTCATTGACAATCAGCAGTTACTAAGAATTATCATAGCAGTCGTCTGTTGTAATTTACTGAAGGAACTGAAGCTTGGCTTATACTAAACTTTGGTTTATTATGGATCGCTTCTTTATTGAACATGAGTATGTGGCGGGCTATACTTTAGCATACATGTACAAGTATGTACTTTAATAAACACTGGCAGTATTTTATAGGTTCAGAGAATTTTACTTTCTCTTTTCAAAGAGCTAATGTAGCTCTAAAAAATAATACATATAGTATGTATATACATATTCTTTTTATAGAATTATATATAACATTTACATTAAGACTAAAAAGTACCCGCTGGTTTTGTTAAGTTGCTAAGCCTGTCCTTAACTACTGCGCCGAATATGAGCACTATCTGTCAATCAGTTTTCTTACAGTAGCTGCTTAAGTCGATACACCTCAATAGTGCACTGCGATTTTTACAATGGATAAAAATATCGAACAAAGAAATTTTCTCAAATTTTGTATTTCGGTGTTATTTCTAACATGGCTTTAGTTTTATACGCATTTCCTTATTTTAATGAAATTTATTGGGGTATTTTTCTGCTTCTTTCATATGATGCATTCAACTTAATACATTCCCAAAATTACTACACAATGTTCTCAGTTTCGTGTTAGAACCAAAAATAAAATCTCTATGACCTTTCGCGCTAACCCAACAAAGCAGATTTCCGCACAACCCAAACTAGTTGGCGTTAAATTAATACAAAATTGTTGATTTCAACCATTTCACGAATTTCTCATTAAATTGAAGCACTGCAAATGTATGCCATTCGAAGCCGAAAAGTACAGCATCAAAAGTCACTTGAAAGTACGACGCAATCCAAAGCGCACACAATGGAAAGGTCAAATAAAATGTGAATAAAGAATAGAAAAGTGCTAAACCGAAAAACTACAATACAAAAGTACAATAAGCAAACTACAACGGTCACAAAGGCGACGGCGGCGCACAAAGCCTAAAAGCGGAAGCGAATAAGTTGTGAGCAACGCAATCAAAAGCACAACAATTTGTGAACAAAGCACAAGTAGTTCGCTTTTATTATTTTGCCTTTTATATATATGTATACGTGGAAATATATATGGTTATATGTATGTATGTATATTTACAAGCTGACAATGAATACTTGTGTAGCGCAAAGAAAGTGGCGGAAATGAAAGTGACGCGCGCACACAAATAAATAAAAGTATAAACCAATATATACACACATAGTTAACTGTAGCATACTTAAAGGCGTGCTAGGGCATACATATGCCATATAAAATTTTAACTAACCAAAAGGAAATGTACAAGTTTCGTTTGTACTAACACATACACATGCAAACAATTACATTCACCCACACACACACACAAGCCCAAACTATTTGCAACAGTGTAATAACACAAAGTTCTTTATATTCAATTTCCATGCCTATTCTTATGTGTTATGTACCGCTATGCCGCCTTTGCGCCCTCATGCTTTAATTTGGTCGCGGTTTTCTCTATACCACTTAGTTAGCAGCTGCGCATGGAACGGCTTTATTAGTTTTTTCTGCACTTAAAGTCTATTAGGACCCCGAGAATTTAGTAATTTTATTGCTTTTGCATACAATCACAACGCTTCTTTGTTGTTTGCTGTTGTTGGTGTGTTTATCCACATGTCGAAATACATTTCTCCGCACCGACCTGCCACATTTGGTTTTATTGTGTGAAAGTGATTTAGGTAAAACCAGTTGAGTGAAATTGATTGTGCTAAAGAGGAAGGAGCATATAAGCACAAAAATATATACTCAATTTATATGTGTGTATGTACATTGACTAGAGTTGTGCTTAGTGCTTAGTTGGAAAATTTTGACTTCATAGTATTTTTATAAATTTGGCATATGAGCAGAAAATAGTAAGACTTTATTCATCTAATACGAGGGCTGCTTTATATATTCTGGCCTAGGGCAACACTAAGTGTTGTCAGGTGCAATCTAACATTTCCATTGGAAAGCTTGACATTTTTTAGCATAACATCACTCAGAACGTTTTGTCATTTAATGGTGAATTGTTTTATTTATAGGGAATTAAAAAATTCAACTCAGCCAGAAAATGGAATTAACTCGTGAACATTTTCGTGCGATCATTTTTCACAACTTTCGACGTGGATTATCACGACAAGAGTGCATCGATGAACTAAAATCTTTGTATGGCTATGAAGTACCATCCTATAGCACTGTGAAAAACTGGTACAACGAATTCAAGAGTGGCCGACGCTCGCTCAAAGACGAATTCCGTGAAGATCGTCCAAAAACAGCCGTTGTGCCAGACATCGATGCCGTACGTGAACTGATAATGCAAGACCGTCATGTAACATACCTTCAGATAGAGGCATACCTATGCATTTCTCCCACCAGCATACATTCGATATTGCATGAACACCTGGCCGTAAAAAAGGTTTGTTCTCGTTGGATCCCGCACAATTTGACAATCGCTCAAAAAAAGGCTCGTGGGGATTGGTGTAAAGAAATGCTGAAAAAATACGATCGCGGTGCTTCAAAAGGCGTTTATAAGATCGTTACAGGTGACGAATCATGGATCTATGCGTATGAGCCCGGAACAAAACAGCAATCGACAAAAAAAAAAATAAAAAAAAACATTTTCGTTGATAAATATGCCTATTTACATTATTAGGCCAGAAATATATATAGCAACCTACGTATATAAAAATAAGTTGGGTTCTTGTCTGCTCGCTATAGCTGGCTAAGCCGTTGCATGAAATGAAAAATGGCCTGAACCACTTTGAAGGTAATTCAATGAGGATGGTTTGTAAAAAAAATCGGAAAATGTTAATTTTTAAGCGACTTACGAGCTAAAATTCATTACTTACTTATAACAGATATTGTTAAATTTAGACAGAGAATGTTATTTAACATTTAGCTAAGCAGCAACACACAGAGAAGGGCGAGTTATGGCGTGAATATTAAAAAAACAATTTCTTGAATGCGCTAGGGCACTGGCAAGACGTTTCTGGCAAATTTAATACTTGCTAAAATAAGACAAACAGGGCAGATAGGGTTTCAGGAATTGCTGCAACTCTTTTAAAGGATGGAAAAACCGCTCATTCATCTTTTAAATTTACGTTATCCATAAATCGTAAACAACAATCAATATGTTCGATCCGCAAAAATGGGCCTCTTGGTTAACTATTGCAAGACGCTTCATTGATTATGTGGGGTGAATGCACCGTGAGCCATAAAGCAAATATAGAGGCTGGGGACATAACATTAAAAGACCTTAGAAACTCTTTTGTTATCATGGGTGGGATAACTTTTGTATTTGCTGGAGATTTCCGACAGACTCTTCCCGTCATTAACAGAGATGCGCGCGTAGATATCATCAAAGCATGCTTAATATCGTCGCCCTTAAGCACTTCGATTGTAAATATAAAATTACGGACTAATATGAGAGCTCATCTTCATGGAATCACTGACGGTGATATTCCACAACAAGTGCTTAAACTTGGGGAAGGAATTTTTTCCACTCCAAATTTAAGCAGTAATTGTAGTATTCTTTCGAATGAATCTCTAGGCCAAAAAGTCCATAGTTTAGAAATTTTAATAGATTCGGTATACCCTGAGGTCGATAATTTGCACGAAAAGGAATTTCATTGGTTGTGTTCTAGGGCAATAGTGTCACTCAGGAATGATATTGTCACCAAATAAACGATCTAATGATGAAAAAAATACAAATCGATATAAGCCGTGACTAATATCGAAGACGCAATTCATTATCTCCTGAAGTTTTTAAATTTATTAAATCCTTCTGGACTGCCACCATATGAATTGGCTTTAAAAATTGAAATTGCAATTATGTTTTTGAGGAATTTAAGTCCTCCTAGCATGTGCAACAAGACGAGGCTGCTAATTAAGGAATTGAAGGACAATTTAATTGTATTATTATCACCGACGCAGCAGCAGGTCAACTAGCTCATATATCCATGTATCTAATATCATTCAAACGGCTTCAACTTCCAATGAAAACATCTTTCGCTCGAACTACAAACAAGTCCCAAGGTCAAACTTTCGAATGTTGGTCGATCGCAAAGGTCCTGAAAATCAAATTATATTGTCACAACATAAGAAATTAACATCAAATATCGTTTACAGGGAAGCTCTGACTCAATAAATAGTTTTTCAGAAGCAGGAAAAGTAAAATATATAGTAAAGGTTTTTTTACAAAAATTAAAAAAAAAATAATAAAAATACAAACAAATATATTTTCATGTCTGAATTTCCTGCATTTAATTAATTTTTAATGACCTCACGACCTATAACTTTTGAAATGATTATTTAATGCCAGTGTGAAGTCGGTGCGAACTTTAAATTAAAAGGTCTTACTATTTTTTGCCATGTAATCATAATAATAGCTTATAAAAGAAGCGCAAACTATTGGATTTGCTTAAATTAGCGCTCTACAAATTAAAAGACAAGATTTGTTGTTGACTTAAACGCTGGAAAGTTGGTAAAGGTTTCAAAATGAGCTGAAAATATAAGATATTGACGCGGGTTGAAAAAGTTATAATTTTTACATTGGCCGTAGAAGGAGTCTCATTCCGAGAAATTGCAAAGATGATAGATGGCAGTCATCCTACGGTGCTAAATTTATTAGAAAAAAGTATTAACAATAAGATCATTTGGAGAACAAAAGTAGGAAAGGTCTAAGAAGAAAGACCCAGCCGAGTCTCAAGGAGCGATTTAAAAGTGGTGTGGAAATAAGGAGAGTTATAGAGCAACAACATGACGAAACATTAGTAGCAGGACAGTGAGGAAAAGGCTTGAGGAATACGCACTTTACGGTAGGGGATCAGCGAAAAAACCTTTTTTGACGCAGGTAATGAGAGCTAAGAGGCTGGATCGGCATGGCTGCACGAAATGTCATATGGTCGGATGAAAGCAAATTTAACTTGCACTGTCTTGAACATCTTCCGTACGTGCGACTTTTCGCGGGGGAGAGATTTAAAGAAAACTGCGTAAAAAGGACAGTGAAGCATCCAGATGACTATATAATTTTGTATTTGCAACTCAAAGTCCTTTTCTTTGCGGAGAGTCACATGAATTTCTTCTACAAATTATAAATATTACTTTTTTATTTACTATTTTTGAAAAAAATCGAGTTTAGTATACCAGATCACATTTTCTTAATTTTTTCATATTCTTTGTCAAATATTTAACACTTCTTTTTGTAAACAAAAATAATTTAGAAGAAAGTTATCAACATTTCGTCGAGTTCATAATTGATTTTCTAAATTTTCTGGCGTCTTCTCTACTTTTTTTTATTGTATTGATTCAGCTTTGCATTAAATGCTGCTATAAAGAGAGTTTTTACTGCTTTAACAGACAAATCAGCCTATATGCGCCCAAAAGGCGACTACATTTTAGAAAATATTGCAATCAGTGCATGTACCAAGAATAATTTTTTTATATTGAATTACAAATTATAGATAATAGGCCTTGCATGATAAGCGCAGACGATTTAGCACATAAGCGCCTAAAACGCGGCTGTGTCAATTAAAAAACTTTACAATTTTTTCTAATGCTAACATATATTTGATACAATTTTTAAACTTGACCAGCTAATCACTTTAAATAATTTTCATTGATGAAAGGAACCAGTGGTTTGAAATGAAATCAAATTGTTTAGCAATATGAGCATATGGTAAATCTACTGCAAAAAGCTGTGAATTTGTAAGTTGCATAATAGGAAAATCATTTTTTCTTCCAATTTGGATTTAGCGCAATAATTCACCTCCGCATGCACTCACTTATACAAGAGTTCATATACTACATAGAAGTGGCACTGGCAAATCGCCTGGCATTGTGCGCTTTTATGCTGGCATATTCCACAAAGCAAAGAATGGCATATACACTCACATACATATACATAGACACACACACACACCCACATGTAAGTTTGAGTACGTGCAGCGTAATGACTGCGTAGCTGGCAACAAGGCAGGCAATGCCCACTGACATTGTAAAGGAGTCGCCAGGCTGTGATTGTGCCGTTGTCGTAAGACGTTATGGAATGCGTGCGATATGCATGTGTGTGTGTACATATGTAGAATTTTTATTGTGCTCATTGTTTTGCTCTTTGACTGTGATTGTGAAACTTTATATGTGGGAGGCGGAGCGCCTGCACATATGCAATGAAATGTGACATTATATAAATGCCACGCGCCTTTGCAGTTTGTGTCAGTAGTAATATGCGCTCATGTGTGTGTGTATGTAAGTTTGTGCTGGCATAAAAACTTTACCCTCAGCCATTTAGTGTTGCCTTAGTTGCCGTCTGTAAAATACCGTCATGCTTTTCCCATGATTTTTTTTTGGTGCGCCCGCAACTTTAACTTCTTCTTATTTTTCACTTATTTGTTTTGTGCTCCACATACACATACAGCTATACAAGTGAACTTTTTCCATGCCCTCCTCAGCTCGCATTTTTGTAGTTTTCTTGGCCTGGCAGCTTAAGTATGTCTGTGTGTGTGTGTGCGTTTCTGTGCGCTTTTATGCTCCAGTGGCACGTGTGTGCGTGCCTTTGTGCGTTTGCGTGTTTTTCTTTGGCATTTCTTTTGTTGGCGAATTCAAACACACAAAAAAAAGAACATGTAAGAAAAGACAGCCTGCAAAGAGTTAAAACTGTTGTGGTGGTGGATGGGTAAGACACACATGCCTGTTCGTTCGGGTCGCTTGCACAATTATGTTATGCTGTAGTTGAAGCATATGCACAGGCGTTTTATGTGTGTACGAATGTATGTAGAATTGTTGTAATAAGGGCAAGACTTCTTTGAAGTTTTCGCAATCAGCTGCAACAAAAGGCGGTCTCAAAGAGTTTATTCTTTCGGAATTTAAAATAAATATGCGAAAGATCTAACGAGATAAGGAGCAGTTGTGCTGCTTCAGTTTGGTGTGATAAGACGAAATATAGGGGATAAGTGAGGCCAAGATATAGGCTATCAGATATAAGCAAAGGGAAGTTAAGCTGGCGCTTTGGAAGAAAATTCTTTAAATGATGTATTGAACTAAACATAAAAAAATAAACTCATATATGTACCCCTCCTTTACAGGAACGCACTGGTTGAAGAATGAAACGAGCGAGATCGAAAAAAATAGATAATGATTAAGAAAGAATGATAAACCTTTCTATTTGACTTAAAATGCAACTAAATTAATGTAAGATCTAACGCTTGGAGAAAAAGATATACTCACTCGTATATAAACACGATAGATTCCGAAATATTTATACTTTATCGTTAGCCTTAAGCCAAAAACGAAAAAGAAAGATATATGATCTTTGATAAGAATGTTCTTTAAAATACTAGAAATATCTGTGGTTACAGTTGAAGCCTTAAAGAGAAAGACAGCCAGTTTTTAAGAAGAGAGCATAAGAGACCATAACATAGAGGCATTGTCCCACAAAATCAAGAGCAAGAATCAAGAGAAAGAGAGAAATAAGAAAAGTTCCTAGCAGAGCTTAAGGACGAGAAAGAAGTTTAACTCTCCTGCGCAGATGAAAAGACAGAGGGAATAAAGGAAAAGAGGAAAATGATGAAGAAATAGATATACAGTAAATATCAATATAAAACTGTAAGAGCGAGAGAGAGAAATAATGGCTCGGCGGCAGGAGGATTAAAAATTTTAACACTATTTCTCTTTCAAGCATATTACAAAATTCAATTAAAAAAAAAAAAAATTTAGCTGAAATAATGAACCTAAAGCTGAACCAAAATAGCATTAAACCTCCTAGCAAAAAATTTAGCAATAGTAGTACAGAGTGTATGGAATTGAAAAGCGTTAACACTTTGACTAGAAATGTGTTTAGAAGATTAGAAATGCTTGATCGCGCTAGCTGCTACCCAGAAGCAATGGGAGAGAGAAAGAGAAGCACAATCACAAGAAATTAAGAGGGAGCGAAAAGCAGATGTTCTACTCAGATGATCGGAAAGAGTTAGAAATATAACCAACCTTTGCAGTTGAGACTTAAGAAAATAAAGAAGAACATAAAAAACGACAAAGAAGCAAAAATAATAATACACTATATTAAAGAGTTTGAGCGAAAGAGATAAATAATGGTGCAGAAGTAAAACGCTTAGATCCTCGACAGAGCAAGTGAAAGAAAAGGACACTGCTTCTATAAAGATATTAAGAGGGAAATAATGATGCTTGGGTGTAAAAGGAGTTTATAGAGGTTAAGAAGTAGAAATTAAATCTATTAGCAAACCTCAAAGTTAAAAGTGATAGCGTGGGAGACAAAACAATATTCAGGTGAAGATTCTAAAAACGTACTTTTGGTTGCCAAAGGAGAAAGCAGCAAACGGTGATAACAGATTCGTCAGCGTCTCTACGCTATAAAAGTAGTCCGATATGGACAGCAAACGGCGCCATATTTTTGCCCGCTCTTTTGACATTTGTCTTCAGTAAGGTTTGTCATTTCATCATGAAAAGCTATACGATCCAACAACGAGTAAAACTTATTAGAATTTCCCACCGAAATTCGGCGTCAGTGGGCCAAGCTTTAAGTGTTCAATTTATGGTCGTTATAATCATCCTGTCAGATCAACAATTGAGCGTCTAGTGAAAAAATTTGAATACAGATGCATTACAAAATGCTTCTGTTCAAATTAGACAAAGAAGTGCTCGTAGTGTCGAGAATATTGCTGCCGCTGACGCATCAATTGAGGAAGACCCAAATTAGTTTCTCACACATTGTTCTGAACCGTTGGGGATCGCTGTAACGTCGTTGTGGCGAATTTTGAGAATAGATCCTAGCCTACATCCCTATAAGATCAAATTGAAGCAGGAACTGAAGCAGCTCGACCACCAGAATCGTCGTATGTTCGTGAATTGGAGTGAGCAACAAATTGAAAAAGGTTTGGACTTTCATCGAAAAATCATCTTCAACGATGAGCCTCATTTCTGGCTGAAAAGTTTCGTCAATAAGCAAATTATGCATTATTGGTCAGACAGCAATCCTCACGTACTCCATGAGTCAACATTGGCCGTATTTCTTCCGCGATGATCCAGACCGGCACGTTATTGTGAATGGAAATCGCTACCACTCAATGATAACTGAATATTTTTGGCCTAAATTCGAAGATATGGACTTGGACAATAAGTGGTTCCAACATGGCCAGCACGACAAGTCACATAGCGACATGTCACAATCGATTTTTTGAAAACCAAGTTTAGTGAACGCGTATCTCACGAAATTGTCGCCTCGGTCGTGCGTTTTGATGCCGTTAGACTCTTTCATGTAGTGCTACATCAAGTCTATGGTGGACGATTGGTAAACTTCGTACGAATATCTAACGTGAAATTGCAGCAGTATCGGCCGATTTTTGCTTGAAAACCGACGAAAATTGGGTTCAGCGTCTGGACTTCTGCAAGCGTGCCCAAGGTGGTCAAGCAAAAGAATGTAATTTCACAGGAAAAAAGAATTTCATTGATATCCCAAACCGTTTTTGTTTTATTTAACTTTACTTTTGTAGCACTCTCATTGAAAAACCCGTTACTTATCTATGGAAATATGCATTTCGAGCCATCATTCTGAGTTTATGCTTTTCCCAATCTACAATCTCCTGTAATATTACACAAAATCTGCATAGGCGATCGAATAGTTCTTTTTCTGATTTATTAGCTTTATTGAGAACTTAGCTCAATTGGCTTTCTGAAATATCTAAGACAATCGTCAAACATGAAGGTGTTTCAGACGTCTTCCATATTCCTTTTAGACACTTGCAGAGCACAATTTTTTATAAGACGGAAATAATTATCGTTCCTCTTCCTTCCAAATTCGCACATAATGGTTTCCTCTCATGATAGCCCAAATGAAAATTTAACACAGCCGCACGTTGAATTAAAGTCGTTCAAATTTTAAGAAATAAGAGAGTTGGAGTCTATGAACCGATATACATACTATCAATTTTAATCTTAAGACCTTCTAGTGCAAAAACGTTGTTCTTTAAAGAGAGAGAGAGAGGCAGAAAGAGAGCGCTAGAAAAAAGAAAGAGGGAACAAGAGGGGGATAATTATACAGAGAGAAAAAAATAGTAGAAGAGATGAAGAGAAAGAGTACAATAATGTCTGGAATAACCAATCCAACGAGAGAGTTCATGCTTATGCGATCTAAGACAACATTTTATTTTGACGTAAGCCGACACTGCCAACAGATTTATAATAAAATATATGTTCCTGTTAAAGAAATGCTGAACCAAAGAGTAGACACGCCAAAGATCTGTCTCAATGAGTACCTCAGCTAAGTGCCAAGCTGCTTCAAGTAATTTTTAACTAACAAAAAAATTTATTGGCTATAAAGAAATCTTAAATTTAATGGTATACTAAAGCATAACAACACCAAATACAACAACAACAGCACAGCCATAACGCAATATGTTTTAAAACTGCAGCCAGTTGCAACAATTTGGCAGCATCCAACAGCAGCAACTACAAACAAAAAAATACAAAAAAAATACAAAAAAAATACAACAAAATACAACAAAAAAAATACAACAAAAAAAGATCAAAACACAACACCAACAAACAATAAACTTTTCGCAGCACATAAAATTGCGCTTTTCTTCGGCAAAAAGTTGCGCCAATAACAAAAGCGTGCAGCAGCGCACAGAAAATAGCAAAATATAACACAAAAAACAACAACAATAAAAACAACCTGAATAAGCAACAACAACGCACATTGAGTTGTTGCAGTTTTTCCGCGATGACATTGCACGCGCGAAACGACCACAGAGTCATTCTCGAAACGTGTGGCAACGCCAGCGCCTATATGTATGCGACACAGCGACAGCGGTACAGTTAGCAGCTTATGAGCAGCGGCAGTGTATATGCTGTGCTGTTGCATTCGCGTCATCGCCGTTAATGAAATTTTTGGCGGAAGTGAAATTCTCGGAAATTCGAGTTTGCGTGGCGCAACTTCATTCTTGCAGCAGCAACAAAACTAGCCGAATTTTGCAATAAAAAAACAAAAAAAAAATGCAGAGTACCGAGTTGAGTAGAAGTTTTAGGGGGGTTTTCAAACTAGAAGTGAAATCGACTTTGTTTTTTACGAAATCTGCTTTGCTGAAAATAAAGCGCTGCCTTGATTGCCACACTGTGCGTGTGTAGGTGTGTTTGCATGTTGGCGTGCTTGGTAGTGTGGGTCAAAATGTGACGCAGCTCAAATGCGAAAATAAATAATTATAAAATTGCAATTTTCGCAGCAAGCAATATCAAATGGTTGATGAAGAAGAAGAAGAAGCATAAGATGGAAAGGGGACGTAGAGGAGGAAACAGCAGCAGCAGCAACAAACTCAAGCTCACCGTGGCTAAACACAAGTTTGCTGGCGCTGAGGCTTGAGCGAGACAACAATAGCAACAACAACAGCAACAACAACAGCAACAACAACAGCAACAACAACAGCAACAACAATAACAACAACAACAACAACAACAGCAATAAATAACAAAAACAACAAAAATAAACAACAATAACCAACAACAGCAAATTCGAACCATAACAACAATAACAATACCCAACAACAATTGCCGCCACAACGCAGGCGGTTTGTTGCCAATTTATTTCAAGTGACGCTGACTCTTCATAGCGGTCGTGGCGTTGGTGGTATTGCAACTGTTGTTGTAGTTGTTGCGCTGCGTACAATGTGCGCGTTAAGCTTCGACTTAGTCTCCGTGGTCACCGCGACAACGTAAACTTTCTGCTTCGAATGCCAGAAACAATTTTAATATAATTTTGGTCTACAGCAACAACAACAACAGTGCCTTATATAAATAAAGTGCAAAACTAACAAGTAAATAATTAAAACAGAAAAAGCAAATAACGCAATACTAAATCACCGTGGCAGCAGGCGTTACTTACTTGAACTGTGGAATTAGTTTCGATAACAAAAATCGATAAAAAAGAAAATCGATGACTTTTGCAAAAGTTGTGAAGTTAAAGTTTCAAGTGTTTTGCTTCTAAGCAGCATGAAGAATGCTTACTTTTACAAGCATTATTTCTAAAAATGAAATATTTTAGCAAGAACAACAACAAAACTGACAATTTACGGTTTCAAAGAATGCAATTTACGAGTAATATGGGTTGTATGTGGCATAATCAATCTCGGCCGGGGCAATCTACCTCTCTTTAAGGTTTTTTGTTTTGTACCAACATCAGCAAAAATGAAAGATCAAATTCAATATAAACATTTCTCATAGCACAAAAGGGTATTAAAATACTTTAATCCTGATTTTGATCAATCAGTTTGTACGGGATCTAGAATATATGCTATAGTGGTCATTTCTGAACAATTTGCGTTGAGAATAATCTAGTATTTGAAATTTTAAAAACATATTTTATCAAATAAAATAGTTTTTCATACAATAACTTATTTTCGGTCGGCCAATTTGTATGGCAGCTATATGCTATAGTGGTCTGATCTGAACAATTTCTTCGGAGCATGTATCGTTGGTTTGGGCAATACTCCATGCTGATTTTCGTGACGATATCTTGTGAAAGAAACAAGTTTTCCGTACAAGGACATGATTCCGATCGTTCAGTTTGTATGAGAGACATATGTTTTAGTAGGGCAAACTGAACAATTTCGTCGGAGACTGTTGCGTTGTCTGAAAAATAATCTATACGAAGTTTCTTGAAAATATCTGGTTAAATAAAAAAGTTTCCATTCCACTAGATTTCGTTCGATTGATTTGTATGACAGCTATATGCTATATTGGGCCAAAATTGGTGATTGCGATAAATGAGCAGCTTCTTGGGTAGATTAGGGTGTATACAAAATTTCAAGCAGATATTTGAACAAAAAATGAAAATAATGGCATTATAATTACATTCAGAATTTGATGGTTTGAAACTTTGATGCAAAGTTTGAAAGTAAATAAGCCAAGACACATACCCAACTTATTCGCCGAAGCATTAAAACTGGTTTCAGTTCTACTTCGAATTTTGCTGGAACAGTTTGAACATATAGCGGGTGATCCAAGTACATGTGTGTACTTTTTTCAATAGCCTGATTCAGTCATTCTCCATTAAATTTGAAGTTTCTGTGTTTATTCTTCAAAAAATTTGGAAAAATCGAAAAGAATTACCTCACATTTAGTATTATTTTTTATATTTCAAAAATTTTCAATTAAATATGAAATAAAATAATATCTTCTCGAATGCACAAAGTAGTGCCTAGTAAATATCGATTGGGTTTTTGGTGTTACAAACTCTGTTCAATTGAGATGAGCAGCGCGTTCAAGTCAACCTACTGCACATCCATTAAGGGATTACGTCTGTTTTGAAATATCAAAACAAAAAAGTTTTTTTTATTTTTTATGTATTATGATACATATGTCTAGAATATTCTCTCAAAGTTTCAAGGCAATCGCAAGTGTAGGAGATAGAACCTTTGGAAGAGCGCTACGTCAGGCTAGAGCGATGGGCAATATCAATCTGTGAACTTGTTTTATTCGAAACATGGTTTTGAAAGTCGGTGGACACGATTCTTCAGAAAATATTGAAGCGCTCTTATTAAAATTTTTTCACAGTTTACCAAAATATTATGACCTCGTGGTTGAACGAAGAATTTTTTTCAATTACAACAAATTTTCTCAAGTCAATATATAGCAACATTATACTTAAAATAAATAAAAATTAAAATAAAGCAATTTGTGGTTAAATTTTACCTAAAATTATACTGTTTTATATGCGCCTTTGCCAAAAACTATGTCTATTTTCAAAGTTTTCGTTAATCACGACTTATACTCATCTACTAGCCGATGAAGTTTGAGTTTTCGATTGCAATTGAAACTTTAGTCTGTTATGCCGACCACCTCGATGAAACGTTTTTGGGCGGTGCCTCCGGAAACTAGCTGTTAATTTCTGAATTTTCAAATTTTTTTATAAAAGATTCACATTCGTGGATTGACAGACGACATGGGGACCTGGATTTCCACTTAAACTAAATAATAAGTGGACATGGGTGCTTCATAAGCTACCAGTGCAGATAGCAGCACGACATTAATCCGGATCTGGATAGGGTAAGTTTTAGCGCAGGATCGAATTTTCGCACTCCGGCTGTCGATGCTTCCGATATTCAAAAAAAAAAAAAAATAGATTTCGTTGTGAAGTGTTATTCGAAAGAAAATATTTTTTTGTTCATTTAAGGTGGTTCTTTTTTAAGCAGAAAAGAGATTTTTACACGGCAGACTATACAATATATTATTTCTAACCATTTTAATTTTTTGCCGATTTTTTCGGACAATTCTGTGCCATTTTAATATTCTAACAAGAGTACAATTTCTATAACTTCAAACACAAGTACCCTATCTCAACACTTTATAGGAGTATCGTCGCATTGCCTTAAAAACTGCCATACAAGTATTTTAATGAGAGCTACAACCACTTGACAGCAGTAGAAATGGTAAGTGCTAGAAAATCTAAATTGAAAATACTTAAGTTAAAAGCTTTCAAAGTCAAGTGAGACTTGTTTCGCAACACACTCAAATATGCTAACTACACACATGCACTTAAAGAGAGAAAGACAGAAAAAACTTAAGGCAACAAGTGCAGAAAGTGCGGCATACTTACGCATGTACATTTACAAACACACACACACAGATTTGATGGCCATAAGAGCAAACATTTTAAGTAGAAAATTATTAACTTACGCTCGCTTTTATTTGATTATGTGTTTGCGCATAAACATGTGTAAGCACAAGTCTACATACAAATGTTGAGTGAAATGAGCAACACACAAAGCACCATAACACTTGCATACGACTAGGCGCGCAGCCTGCCTTTTACTCTAACCGACATTCTTGGCGGCATTTGCGCGCTCTCTTGCAGCAAGAAAATCGTAAAGTTTTTGAATTAAAAGCAACGGGAAAGCAAACATAGTTAATTCTTGGCACCGCATGGCAAACTTTATTACTTTTTAATAAATATTTACATTAGGCAAAGAGGCAGGCGGAAGGCGACAGGCAGCGGCAGCCAACAGCAGCGTTGGTACATAACCGGTAGCAAAAACCAAAAAATAAAATTAAAATCAGTTGCACTGAACTTATAATACCCTCACTACCATAAAATATTCCATATAAGAACTTAATTTTGTTCGTTTAATTTCTACGGCAACTATATGCTATAGTGGTCCGATCTGAACAATTTCTTCTGAGATTGTATTGCTGCCTTAAAAAATAATTCGAGCCAAATTTCGTGACGATATCTTGATAAATAAAAAACTTTTCCATATAAGGACATGATTTCGATGTTTCAATTCGTATGGCAGCTATAAGCTATTGTAGTCCGATCTGAATAATTTCTTCGGAGATTATATCGTTGGCTTGGACAATAATCTATGATGATATTCGTGCTGATATCTTGTTAAACAAACAAGCTTTCCATACAAGGACAAGATTTCGATAGTTCAGTTTGTATGACAGCTATATGCTATAGTGGTCTGATCTGAACAATTTCTTCGAAGATTATATCTTTGGCTTGGAAAATAATCCATGCTAAATTTGGTGAAGATATCTCGGTTAATAAAAAAGTTTTCCATACAAGAGCATAATTTCGATTGTTCAGTTTGTATGACAGCTATATGCTATAGCGGTCCGAAATCCGCGGTTCCGACAGGTGAGCTGTTGGTTGAGGAGAGAATTACGTGTGCAAAATTTCAGATCGAAATCTCGCAACCTAAGTGACTAATTCGCATATATACAGACAGACGCACAGAGAGACGGATAAGGCTAGATCGACTCAGCTAGTCAGGCGGATCATTTATATACTCGTATATATCTTATGAGGTCTCCACCGCTTACTTCTGGGTGTAACAAATTTCGTGACAAACCTAATATCCCGTTTAGGGTATAACAAGGCAGGAAAGCCTTGCCGCTCGGCAGATATTTTGGAACGCTAACCACCACCCTCACCCATTCCTTACCACCTCACTGTATCCGGTTTGTTGTTGGCGTAAATTTCAACTGCATTTGACATTAAAAATTGCTCGCCACCAACAACAGCAAAGCAGCAAACTCACAGACGTTGTGCAGCTTGCTGCGAACTGCTGCGAGTGAAACCAATTTTATGACTCTTATAGCAGCAGTAGTAGTGCCAAGCTACGCAAGCTTGCGAGCACTTAAGCCAAGTTCGGTAATTACTTCAATGGTCATACGACAAATGCGTCTTGAATTGAAAGTTTGTTGCCACGCAGGCGGGAAGCGGAGACCAGCTGACTAGTTGACTGGCGGGCTTTTGTTCCAATCGCCCCTATTTTTATGTGGCGGCGCTATTTTGTCCGTCATTTCTTTTGCTTCATGTTTTTGTTTCGGTTATTGCAGCGACACTTTTCACAATTTGACTTCGTTTTTAATTATTCGTTTGCTTTTGCTTTCTTCTTGGTACCGCTTGTTTCGCAAAACTTTTTCGCCACATTGTTTGGCGCCTTGGTCGCCGGTTCCTTGCTTACAGTTTCGCTTATTGCAAAGCGATTTGGCGCCAATGTGTATTTTGGGGAAATGAGAAATAGCGTATGAATGAGAAAAATTCGTTGTTAAAACAGAAAAGTGAGTAAAAAGTATGCTGAAAATTGCGACTTCACATTTGATTGCTTCGATTTTGTAGTTTGAATTTCGTATTAATTGCCAACAGCTTTTCGGTCAGAAGTTAATTTTGGAATTAATTAACAGTTGGGAATTTGTATTTGCGATTACGGCGTTGGAAAAAGTTGTAACTTTTTGCATATTTAAGCGCATTGAAATCGCATTTTGTCAAGGCAATGCTTAGACCATTTTAATTTGCTAGCATTTCTGGCGGAAAATTGTAATTATGCTGCAGACAGCGTCATCTGTTGTTCAGCAATATTTACTTTTGGACTATGGTAAGAGACTCCAGTAAGCGAACAATTAAAAATTTACCGATATAAACCACTAAAAGCTGCTGGAGAGGACTGCAATTAATATATATTACAATTGTGCCAAAACAGTGAAGATTCTGAAGCTTCTATGTTGAAGCCCTTGCCACTTCGATTAAGCATAACAGAAGAGATAGGATTCTTAATTTTATTGCTATTTAGACATCTTCTGACCCCTTAACCGTACAACTGTATTTAATTATACATAACACATACCTACAAGAGATGTTCCACATGTTCATAATTTATCTAACGACATATCGTTCAAGAATATTATGAAAAAAAAAATTAACATATACGTTCAAAACTGAATTAAACGGACGCTCTATTAAGCGGAAATCTATATTAACTGTGCACACGAAATTTTTCGATGATTTTAAAAGGCAATATTTCAATAAGCGGACAACTCTATTAACCGGACAGAAAGGCTGGTTCTGTCCGTGTCCACTTATATGGCGATTTCATGGAAATAAACATTTTTTATATATATGGTATATTTTAAGCGAAGAATTTAATTTTAAGTACATTTTTCGAAGTCCTTACGTACCGAAAGATGAGGAATTTTATATATTTTCTACATTTTAAGCCTTTCTTTCAAGGAAATCTGAACTTCTTTGGTATCAAGTGGTGGTATGTGGGCATATCTGCCTTCAGATCCCTTTAGAGAATTACAATTTTTTAATTAAGATAAATGAAATTGGTATGAAGAGGACCACTTTGTTGAATTTAAAGCGAGCTGTGTCAAGCTGTATTCACTATTGGTTCATATTCGACTGAATAGATAACGTCCAGCAAGCAGTGACGAAAATATAGTAGCCGTAGCTGAGAGTGTACACGAAGACCGTGGATTGTCAAGTCGGCGCCGTTCGCAGTAGCTCGGACTAACGTATAGAACGACTTAGCGCATTCTACGTCGAGATCTTAAATTGAAAGGAATTGCTGCTTGAGAACCAAAGATTAACAATCTAAGGTCTGCGTCTAAGTCAGAGATCTTATCTGCATCGCTGGAATATCGAAAGGATTAGTGCAAACCATTTTGAAAGATCATTTGGGCCTAAAATAAGTGAAAACACGATTGGTTCCAAAATCACTTCATTTTTTCGAAAAACATCTCAACATCTGTGAAACAATGCTTTTCGACTACTGAGATGTCATGAAACGTTTTTTTTACTGGCGATGAGTCTTGGATCTATGCTTACAACCTGGGAGCAGACTATCAATCGGCGAATAATTGTGGCAAAGGTGAGCCGATGCCAAAATAAACACGTCAAAGCGGATCAAAAATCAAGGTTGTATTGACAGTTTTCTTCGATTATCAAGTTGTGCTGCAATCCTAATTCTTTCCGACCGACCAAATGGTCAACAAGGAATATTATTTTGCTAAAATGCATTGTTTTTACGAAGCTGGGTAGAATTATGGACCCATAACTCTTGGTTTTTGAGCACGATAATGCACTGTCGCATACTGCATTGATTCCTCGTGAGTTCTTAACCAAATTTTTTACATATATCTCGCCGCAACCATTGTATTCGCCTGATTTAGCTCCGTGGGAATTCTGGCTGTTCAGCAAACTCAAGCGTCCGCTCTGGGAAAACCGTGTTGAGTCAATTGAAGACATTAAGCGTTAGTCTCTATGCGGATTGAAGGGGCTATTCCGGAAATTAACTTTAACAATTGTTTCGAGGATTAGAAAAAATATTTGCACAAGATTTGAAGAATAAATTAAGACTTATAAAATTATGAACAAATTCTTACTCTTTTTTGCTCATATTTAGTAGCACACTCACACATTTAGACATACATTTTAAGCCTGACCATTCTGTACGCCTCCACTGCAGCGCGCTCAAAACTGTCACACAAATGCACTGTCCGTCCTGACAGCAGCCAAATAAGTAAGGCAAACATTTTGCAAAAGAATAGACTGCCGCACAACTGGTCTTAGCAAGGGTGTATAAGTACATAATAGCAACGACCTAGAAGCTTCCTAGCAGCTATTTCTAATAGCAACAGCAGCTGCAACAACAACAGGAAAGGCCTGTGCATCATTTAAAATTATTTGCGCAAAACATTGTGCAGCAAGCACACACAAACATACACCACTATACATACATATATACAGGTATGTTTACTCGTCTACCTGGAATTTGCTGCACTACTGCTGCGGATGGCCTAAAGCAGCTCAATGCAGTGCTTCGAAAAATCTACTAACATTTTTGGCAAACTCGTTTTCAACGAGCCTCCCACTGCTGCGCTGCTGCTGCTGTGTGCGCTGTTTGTTTATTTGTTTTTGCTTTTGTGTATTTTTCGGTCTGCGTTGGTGTGCTGATTTAAAAACGGCGCGCTTGTTTGTGCTTGTGCTCCCAAAAGTATGCTACACATGCATGCAGGTATGGACATTCAGCTTTGTATAACACTGCGTGCGTGTGTGTGTGCTGTTGTATACGAAATTGTGTTTATTTTAGTTGCAGCGCAAGCTGACTCCCTTCTGCGCGCCGCTTCACTAGGAAATCTCATATGTTCGTTTGCCTGCTGTCCTTTAACTCTATCCAATATCTCTCGTAGTTACTTTTATTTGTTACCCACTGTAGTAAGTTGATTTGTATGCATTATTTTCATTTTAATTTATTATTTTTATGTAGTAGAATATAAATTCTGTTACACTGTTTGTTTGCGCTTTTTTCCTTAAGCTTTAAAGTTGCGGCGCACGCTTAGAGTTCTTCTTCTGCTTTGGTGGTTGGTCTGCTTTGTAAGCGCTATTTTGGCTTCTGTTACTACACAAAATTCGCTCTGATTTGTTGCAGCTTCGAAAAATTGCGTGCAACTTACAAAGCGCAACAAAGTAAAGCGTAACTATTTGCACAACTTCATTTCGTGTAAAGAAAGTCTTTACTTAAGTTAGCTGACAAAGTCCGCTTCGGTATTTTCAATAATAGTTTGCTACTTTGGCATTTCAGTTTCAAGTGCGAGGCTTTTGGTAGATTTTGGCTTTTCTAATTTCGATTTTGGTAACTAAGTTTAAGTTTAATTAAAATTTGGGTATGAGAAAGCTCTGTGCAAAGTGGGTGTCGCGCGAGCTCGCTTTTGAACAAAAGCAACGACAAGTTGCTGGTTCAGGCTGTTATTGTTGTTGTTGTAGCGTCAGTATTCTGTCGAATTGACAGTCGGTAGTCAGATGAATAATCCAGGTCCGTTCAGACAACGTAGACCCAACTGTCGAGGGATCGGATTCAAATCAGAGTTTGGTGATGTTCAAGCGCTGATCTGAATCCTTGAAAACTTGAGTGTTTACGCGATATGCGCAAACGGATGAAACATTTACTGCGAAGTCCAATCGATAGTCAGCCAAGTGGGGTACACACGATAAACCCGCTCCAAAACGTGAAAAACGCGACAGTCGGCTGGCATGGTTATGACGCCTGTATTTTGTGATGGTCATAGAATAATTTTTATTGAGTACTTTCAAAAAGGAAAGACTATCAAGAGCGACCACTTCAAAGTCTTATTGGATCATCTGAACGACAAAGTCGCCGAAATTTTTCCGAATTTAAAGAAAAAGAAAGTACTCTTTCACCAAGCCAAATCATCGTGTCTAAAGTCAGTGAAAACGATGGCGAAAATCCATGAACTTGGCTTCGCGTTGCTTTAACATGCACCGAAGTCTCCAGGTCTGGTCTCCAGCGGCTATTTTCGGTTATCAGATCTCAAAAGAACGCTCGCTGTGAAGAAAGTATCATCGAATGAAGAAGTGATCGCGAAAACTGAGGCTTATTTTGTAGCAAAGGAAAAATCGGTATCAAATGGTATCGAAGTTGAAGGGCCGCTATAATTCCTGGAAGACAACTATGTTGGATAATGGACAACGAATTTTACCAAAAAATGTATTGTACTATGGAAGGCCGGGGACTTTTAATCAGCCTGTTAGATACTACCAGTTCGACTCATTATCTAAAGTATAACAATACACAATTCTTTTATAATACCTCTTGTTTCTAAACCCACTATGATAGTATGGTTAAAGAAGAAAATAAATGTTCCACAGTACTCGCTGGTTCGAGGCAATAGCAACCTTTACTGTTATGGCTGAAGAATATGGTCGGTAAGTCGGTAGTCCATACCAAAGTGTAGGCACGTATGTTGCTTAATACCAATGAGGACAGTATTTAGAAGTTTGTGTGAACAGCATTTGAAGGTTCCTAAGGTTCGCACATACACCACAATAGAAAATAGTAATAATTTCTTTGCAGGCTGACCACTACGTTATATAGTATATATTCAAAAAAGTCAAAAAATTCAATTACTCATTTGTCATGATCTCCGACGGACAGACTAACAGTTCAACAATACCATCACAGCTAGCCTAGTTTAAAAGTTCTAATTTTTGCAAGAAAATCTCAAAGGGTGACGAAAGAACCACAAGTGATGTTTTCAGGTTAAAAAAATGAGCTTTTTGGTATGTTTTCTGGGTTCAGATTCTAGTCAAGCTGCAATTCTATCCGTAGCGCTAATACTTAGTTTCACTGCATTAGGCTAAGCAAGCTTGACTATACTCGATTCATATCATCTGAGTACCCAGTAATGTATTTGTGGATGGCACAGATCATTCAGCTCCGTCAAGGGTTGTTTGTATCCTCCATGCGGGTCAGCTAGAAACAAAATTATCGTAAGATACCCCAGATCATTCAGTTCCTTCAAAGGCTGTTTGAAGCCCCTCAAGCGGGCCAGCTGGAACACAATTTCCATGAGCTGCCTCAGACCATTCAGGTCCTTCAAGGCTTGTTTGAAGCCATGAATGCCAGAAGAAGACTTCAGGTCTTAGATGGCTGACATGCGCCGAGGATGGTGAGATGCTGGAACATTTTCTGTGCTGATATCCAACCAAATCCACTGAGTTGCTGGATAATTTGGTTACCACTTGAGAGCACAGAACCACAATGGGCCTAATGATGGTCTAAGTGTCGTCGTCTGCCATATACCTTTCATGCACCTCCTTTTTCAATTAGCCCAACCAACAGAGGCAATAACGAAGACTTACAATAGCTGGCGTAAAAGATGAGCATGAGAAACCATTCGGCATTCGAGTACATTGCTTCTCAGAGAGCCATTCTTTTACGCCAAACTTTTACGTTAGATTTGTGGTAATTTCTAAAAACGCCGACAAGTTAATTTTAGGAGGATGGATTCATGTGTCTAAGTTCACATAAGTGAGGAATATTCTCCAATTGCCATTCACTTGAGAGTGACCAGAAACGGCTCCTTTACATATGGCTCAAGCAGCTCATACTTCCGGGTAGCCAAAAAACATCCGTTTGTAGGCGATCTAAAGTGAGAAGGCGAAACATCTCTTCGCTGCACGCTAAGTTTGGGACACACGACATAAAAAACACCCCCAAACAGCCTCTGCTTTTTCCAGACTCGATAAGGAAACGAAGCAAATGAGTCTGGTAGTGAACGAGAATAACTTGGCTTCCTGCTGATAGTCATAATTTCGAATTCCTTTATAATTTCCGTCTATCTTGGAACCAGCATTAATACCAAGAAGAAGAAGAATAAGTTTAAGGATTTTAGAAAGCTCGATGAGGCCATCAATCAGTTTCAATTCGCAAACTCTTTAGCTACTAACTTATAACGACGAACAAGAAACGCTTTTAAAAGGAAATATTCTGGAGGAAAGACGGGTAAAATAATGGTAGTTAGTCATAAATTATGTTAGCGGGCCAAAGAACTGAGACAATTTTCAGCACAAAACGAAATCATATAACTTAACCATAGTCTCTTAAATCCAAGAAGCTATATTGAATATATTTTGGCACCTGAAACTATCTTTCTAAAACTCGTATTTGCGCACTTTCCAAACTTTAAAGTTGGCGCTGGGGCACATAAAACTCACTCAGCAGCTCCACGTACCCACATATGCAACAATTGAACAATTTTTAGCTCATTTCGGCATTGGAAACGACAGCAACGTTTGAACTTTACGAGCGCCACGGTATACTCTAACGAACGTAGACACATCAGCTTGTTAAGACAATTCGAAAGTAGTTGCTATTTGGGGAGAAGCTATGTGGAAGGCTCTTGGCCACATACCATAGATGTGTGCATATATAACCTGAACAACTCACACGATTTTGTCAGCTGTTGCAATTGAAAATGCGATTGATTGACAAATATCCAGGAACTAAGACGCAAAAGAAAGCGACTCACAGACTGTCAGTGCTGGTTGAGGACAAAGTGAAGGAGCAAAAACAATAAAGAAACTACCTCAGCTTGAAGTAGTAATGCATTGGAAATTGCAAAAAACATCGTTGCGGCGACTGAACGGCATGAACAATGCTACAAACCACAATTTCGAGAGACTTATTCGACAAAAGTTCGAGTGAAATAGAAAAATAAAATTATATATGAAAATAAAAGCAAATAAAAATGCAATAAAAAACAAGAAAATAAGAGCGAAAGAAGCGCAAGAAAAACATAGCAATAATGCGCGCAGGAAAAAGGATTTAGAAAGGAAATCAGTCAGTTGCAATGAAGCTGCCTTAATGCAACTTCCTGGCGGGCAAGTGTACTTGCTTGCCACATAGCACGCAAGGCACAGCTTCAGCAGCGCGCTGGGAGTGAACACTAAAGCAGTGGCGAAAGACAAATGCCTCACAGGTGCATATACTGACTAACATCTTTCGTGCCATAACTCTTAGTTTACTGCAACGCCACCACATACAACTTGCTGGCATTTGTCTTGCGCTATTTTTGTCACATGCGGCGTTTTTTATATCTACTGCAGGTGCATTTAGTATGCAGCCGCCACCCACAACCTTTTACAGAGACGCCAAAGCAAAATAAAAACGAAAAAAAAATTTAATACAAAAAAGTAAGAATGAAGAAACAGTCTAGCAACGAGTGCAAAAAATTGCACTTTCCAGCAATTTCACTTTTGGGGTTTCACAATGCGAAATTTACCTTTACCGCAATCGACTTTGCACGCTGCCAAGCAGTAGCAGCCATACGAAGGAAGCAGTAGAGACATATAGGAAAATCATTGCATACTTACAGGCTGTATGCGGTTCACATGATTGTAATGCCACTCACACACACACAGTGCCACGGCACAGCATGCACTAATACACACACAAAACATTGCGCTGATTGTGCGTATGTGATTTTGTAGTCAACTCCGATGCCGAGACGCACCTATACCACTTCCGCTTTGTACTCTGTACTGGCTGCTCGTTTGCCTTCCGTTTGCTTTACTATTTTTTTCCATATTACACAGATTTGTTGTCATCTTATGTTGTAGTAGTAGTTGTTGTTGTTGTTGTTCATATGTCTTGCTTGCATTCGACAATGGCTGAGGTGTGTATCACCGCACTGATTTGGTTGCTATTTGCATACGTTCAGGCGCACCGCAGGCAATATTACACGTAAACCATCAACTGACACACGATACACAGCTATTTATGTGCAAGTATATATATAGTATATATTTATAAATATATGTACACCCTTGTGGTATAGGTGGTATATGTATTATATTGCCATTGTAGTGGTATTAGCATTGTTGTTGGCTGGTGTAAAGCACAAATTTGCGGTTGATTCTTTGCTGGTTTCATTTTGAGTTTCTCTATTTGCTTGCGCAATTTGTATGCTCGGTACGGAAAGAGGAAACTAGCTGAATTAGAGAACAGTTGGTGGGAATTTGTTTGAAAGGAATGATAGACAGCAAAGAAAAGTGCACAGCAAAATGCAAAAAAACAAGACGTCTTCTAACTGTCATTTTATATATGTAAGTATGTATGTTGACGACTGAATTTAAGATCAGATACACTTATACCGATAAAATTTATGTAAAGTGATTAAAATATTAGACAATTGAGAATTATTATATTTTTTGTTAGATTTTTGAGGAATTGTGAGCATTTCGTTTGTATTTTTGATAGAAACTAACACTTTTATAAATTTTATAAATCAGTTGAGAATTTTGGTTGAGAAAAAATATAGGCAAGGAAATACAGCAACATAGACTTTCTTTCGAGTTTAACGCTTTATTGATGAGTGAAAAAGCGTACCTAAAAGTTTGAGATTTAAGGTTTGGTGCTGCAAAATAGGGACTCGGTAATATATTCAAAGTTTATACTCGCAATTTTGAAAAGTGTTCATCGTCAAACTAAAAAGTACAAAGCCTTCAAAGAGATCGTTGAAGACATGCTTCGTTCTGACCTCCTCAACTGATGATATTATTTGCAAAGTGAAAGATAAGGTGCTTAAAAATCGGCAGGCAAATATTAGAGAGATAACAAGAGAGCTTGACATCTCTCGCGAGTCTGTTCCAATTATTTTGGTGGATATTTTGAGTATGAAACGCGTTATTGCGCGATGATTTTTCCAACTACTACCGTAAACAGCACTCTTTGGACATGCTCGGTCAATAAGGAGTTCTATTTGGTCATATTGGGGCGTTTCGCATGCATTTTGCAACCATTGTAATCAAATTCAAAACCAAAAACGCAATGAATACCATCGTTCAACCACCGTATTCACCAGATTTAACTCTGTGTGATTTTTTTTGTGTTCTCCAAACTGAAATTGCGCTCCGTGGAGTGTTTCGAGGACTGGAAAAATCGTTGGCATAAGTCTATACATGTGGTGGGAATTACTTTGAAGACGACAGAATAAATATTGAATTATTAAATATTTTGCGTTTTATTTACAATCTCAAGCCACTTTTTTGTCACAATGAGTGCTGTAGTGGTACGATAACGCCCATTCCGACAACTGATCAACTTTTTCGGGAGAAAAGCAAGTGGGAGTAGGCACAAGCAAGATTTGATACTTCAAAGTGGTTTTAAAAAGGCGGTGCAAATTTGTTTTAGGAATTTTAAAAATCGGTTGAGAATTGCAGATGAAATAAAATTTTTTGCTATATATATTTTGTCAGACAAATAAATAAGGCTAATTTATGTTCATTAACTGATTGAGGTTAGGGTAAGAAGTTATAGCTAAAAAAGCTCAAGATGTAGGAAAGAGAAAAAATTTTACGGAGAACGCAAAAATGGCAGAATCATAGGGATTTCAAAAGTAAATAAAGAAAAGAGTAGAAACAAAAATAAAAGTGAATTTAAGGGAAGGTTGAGGGTGATCTGAAGCCAAGGGACGTCAATGATCTTGGAGTATTTGAAAGTAGTAATCAGCAAGCCAGAGAGAACCGAAGAGAGCACGTAGAAACAGCGTGTCTAGACTGAGTCTACAAACATCCTAAAAATGCTGAAGCATAGAATGATCTTTGAGTAATTGAGAACAGTTATCAGTAAGCTAGTATGTGAGAACAGCAGTCTTCCTCTGAGAATGTAAAAATTCTAAAAATAAAATAAAAAATTGCAAAATTCATTGGAGAAGTATTAAATGATCTCTTTGCGAAATTGGCTCAAAATTGATCGCTGAAATGAATAAGAAACGCTTTTATTACTTTTAATGAAAAACCATTAACGTAACGTCTGACAGCCATTTAGTTCGATGGTTTTCAAAATTTATGGATATCCAAAAAAGAAGAGATGAAATTTTCATAAATTTACAGTCTCTTTATTGGAAGAATCTTTTTTCAAATTTATGAGCAGTGACAAAATAAAATGCTGGCAAACCTTTTAAAATAGGACAGAATGGAATGAATTTGAAAGATTTCATAAGCTTGTGTATATTCCGAATTCCTTAGAAAAACTTAAAAGAATTGTAGTAACCTCGTACCCTTGTGTATATTCTGGATTACTTAAAAAAGCTTCAATGATCTGAAGCCACAGTGCGGGCGCAGTAGTAGTAGGTGAACGCGCAAGTCTTTAAAGTATACATAGCTGACAAGGAGCGAAACTTGAATATATTCGGAACTGTTGGAAATTTTTGGACTTTAGTTATAAGCCTTAAAGGATAGAGCTCAAAATACCAAAGAGACACAAAGTGATGACCACACCAAGTGGGAATTTAATACAGATATAAAATCATCAATCGCAAGTAAAGTATTTCATAGTATATAAGGGCCATTTCTTGAATGAATGAAAAAAAAGAAAAGTCGCTTTATTTGAACGAAAACAAAATTTCAAAAATTCTACGATAGCTAAATAATTTTCTTTTGAATAACTTCCACATATATACATATATATATATATGCATTTATATCTTTCAATAGTCGCATAGATATGTAACCCTGTTATCATGCTTCTTAGCATTCGATTAAGCATTACAAGATAAAAGTGTAGTTCCAGAAATTTCAGCTGATGTATTCCTAAATGTTCATGAATATATTCGCATTCTTCAAATCGATAGAGTATTTAATGTGCTCCACATTTTCGCGGAAAAAGCCAAAAAATGCCCCTATAAGTATACCAAAATGAATATTCAGCAAATACTTGGAAAATAAAATGTTAGTTTACCTTGGAGGCACATTTTTGTAAGCCTACACCAAATTTTCATTTCATTGCGCATTGCTACGACATTGTTTGGTGAATTTTTTACAAATGTCAACACATGCTTTTAGGCGGCAATGCGGAATATGTTATGTGATTGCGTGTAAAATGAACTACGTATATTTAAAGCTCTGTGCTGTAAGCATCTAAGCATCAATTTCGACACGGTTTTACAACTCTTTTGGTAACTGCGCGTGTGTGCGCCTAAAAGTAGCTTACGTATTCTTTTGTTAGCTATCGTCAAGGGTCTATGCTATTGTAATGCGCCTTAGCACTACCTTTTTGGCTGATTTCTTGCGCAGTTATACCTAAGTTGTGGTTCATAAGAATGTTTTGCTTAGTAACCAGAAACATCTCAATGTCGCACGTAATTGTTGCTTGATTTTTGTCATAGCTACAACTTTACAGATATTCTGATATGTTTATTGTTAACTGGTTATAATTTGCTATTAATTGTGTGACTTTGTTTATAAGATTATGGGTATTCGAATCTGTGCGCCCAAAGGTATACTATAAGACTAGTAAAATTTGGTATTTTTTACAAAATAAAATAAAATAGTTAAATACATTGTCTGTGGCGAAATATCTAAAAAAAAAAATTCTTGGTTCACAAAGATTTTTCGCTAATTTATCTGAATATGGGGCAATATTGTTGCCTTCTTTCGGTTATTGCTGCAATTATTATTATTACTTTCATTGTTATATTGATACATTATTGTTATCTGGTTACAATTTACTCTTTATTGTGTGATTTTATACTTAATAAGAAGCAGATTTCCAAATGTGCGCCTAAGGGTATACTATATTTTTTAATTTTAATTAATTTTCATTTAGTTTTTATATTTTGTTATATACTGGTTTTTCAGATATTGAAAAAAAGGCGAAGTAAGTTTGTGTTTGTGGTGGTTCCTAAGCACTTGTTGCCAGAAACATCTGAATGTCGAACATAATTGTTGCCTGATTTTTATTACTGCTTCATTTGTTATTTTCCTAAATAAACGCTTTTATTGATTATTATCTGCTTAAATTTGCTCTCAATTTCAGACGTTTGTATATAGAAAGAAGTACATTCGCATTCGTGTGCCTAAAGGTATACTATACTTTTTGTAATTGGACAAAATTCTTAAAGCTTTAAAAACGATAAATCACTTACTATTTTTAATTTTTTATTATATACTGAACACGTGGAGGTCACTTACTTTTCAAAGCGGAAAATTGCGGCGACGTAAAGAAGTGTTTTTGAGAACTATTTCCATGATTTCTAGCTAATATTTTATGTAAATTTTATCATAATTATATAAGCTAGAATTTTTTATGTTCATTGGCATCGCTTTTTCAATTTTTTACTTTATTTATTTTTATTTTATTAATTTTTAATTTTTCCGAAAAACAAATCTTTATTAACCCGACTCTTTCTTGCTCTTTGTACTTTGTTCCCACTGAGAGTCAATAAACCTCTTCTAAAATATACACAAACCACTAAAACTAATATATCCTTCAACCTTAAAATTTATTTGAAATTAAACTGAAGTTGTCGACACGCCTGAAGTGCACTTGAATATGTCATAAACCGTTTGTGTTCGCAACTGCGACAAATTTGTTTGTTTTACTATAATTGTTGGCATTTGTTAACATTTTAAATATTTTTGTGTTATTAATAAACATCAAGTGCGCTATTATATTGCACTTATACTGGTACTTGGCAGCTCATAAATGTTAACAGCAGCCACTTGATGTTATATTAGAATTTTATCGTGTTGAAAATGACACCTTGAACAAATAGTGTAAACAAAATGTGAATTTTTAGATTTGAAGTGGAAGAAACGGTGATAGTAAATTTGTTTTTGCAAATTTTTCGGCAGTTATTGGTTTAAGTTTAGGCATGCAAAAGTTTAAGCGCCAAAAAGTAGGCAACAATGTGGCGATAATACAATATTTTTTCTTCAAGAAAATTCTAATTTATAAAATGGTTTCGGAAAATGTTACAATCAATGTGAAAACAAGATAACAGAACTTAACTACGTATATTCGAGCTGTAAAATGTTATGTTACCAATGACATTATCCATGATTAACGAATTTTGTCAGTGAAAACATGAAAACTTTTTTATAATATATTCGATCTATTTAAGTACTTCAAATTTGGATGATAATTTAATTTTTAGGCTAAACTGACACTATAAAAAGCATAAACGTCATTTCTTTTTTCTTAGCATTAGGCGACTTTATTTTTGTCTTTTGATACATCAAAATTTATCAAATTGTGTTAGCTTTAAAATTTATTTTTTCTTTGCTTCACTATATATTTAGCTGAGTCTTTAAGGGTAATTCGAATTATTTAGTTCAGGCAGCAGTTGTCTGACTTAATTTCAACTTTTCGTTTCAAAATGCCGTAATAATATATATAAAATATTGTGGCATTTTGTCGAGTATCATTACTGGGATATTTTTACCACACCGGTTTGTAGAACATGTTTTAGCTTAGCCGAGACTAAAAGTACTTTCTTCCATGAGACCTTTTATGTGAAAAAAATCTGCGAGGCAGGTAGCGTAGCATTTTCTAGCCTCCTTACATTTGATTAAATATTTTGTTCTCTTTTATTTAGCCTTAAGCCCCATCTTGTTTGCACCGCATACTACTTTGGCGGTCTAGGTTCATTAAGTTTGTGGAGCATGTCTTTGCTTAGCCGAGACGAAAACCAAATTTCTGCTATAACAGCTTGTATGTAAAATAAATTTGCATACTTGGTAGCTTAGCATTTTCTTACTTCTTTACATTTAATATATATATTTTTCCTGATTTATTTAGGCTTTACTCTCGACCTTCTTTGGGGCGCATACCTCTTTGGAACTCTATGTTCATTAAGTACATTTAAAATACTTGTATGTCAATTTCTACCTTCCTGCCTTGACTGCTGTTATCACTGAAGAGGATCTGGCGACCGAGATTCTGCCATATAACTAATCAACATCTGTCTGCTCATAGAATTATTAAGACATTTTAGGATAAAAAAGTAAGTTCCATAACTTCGGAACGTATGAAACTCAAAAGTACCAGCCCTAATACCGATGCAAATTGTTTTGAGTAATTGCCCACTACCATAAGGTACTACTGATTTCAGTATCCACTAGAAGTAACTGAATAGGAAACCTTTCGGATATAGGTGGAAAAATGTTGATGTCAGCTCTTAAGGAATTACAGAAACAAGAATCAAAATTTCACAACAAAAATCAGAAAACATTAGGTGGGATAGAAAAGCCGATGTGCAGGCTTGGATATGGCACAAAAAGGCATTACGAGAAACTTAAAAGTGGACAATTTATTTTAAGGTGATCCATATTTGGATGCCTTCGAAGTGAATATATTATATAAAATGAAACTTTTATACTTTTATTAACATTTTTATGTCAATAAAGTTCTGAGTTTATTATAATTTCTTGATAATGAAGTAACCAAGGATATGTAAATTGAGAAGAAACAAAGAAATGAAACAAGCTGAGAGCACTTTGCAAATACAAAGCAATCTGTGTATCGATTACACACTAAGAGAGTAGAGAAAAGATAGCAGAGTAAAGTTTAGATAGCAGTAGCTGAAATTTGGAAACTAGGGTATATCCATAGAGGCACGTTTCATGGTACTATAAAATAGCACTCTCAAGCGGTATACACAAAACGTGGAAACTCATAAACTCACTAAAATCAACTTGTATTTGAAAAAAAGTTAAGAAATTAAGAACTGCTTTTAGGCGTTATGGACTCCAAATTAAAGTTTTGGTCCATAGCTAAGCGGTTTCAAAATAAATGGTTATTTTGAAGAGATGGCACAATTATAAACAACATTTTAGTCATTCAGTTGAATTCTGTACACTATTTACACTACAATGAGCACAGTAACAACTTCCAAACTATTACCTTGCCTTGCGCTTCATGCCTTAAACTAGTAAAAGTAGTTGCAAGTTACAATAACACAGCGTTAATTATGAGATTAACATTTGCGACAATTTACCGTTCTTATTAACAATTCTGTTATCTACGGGCATAAAATGTGTCTATACTGCGCCTCAAAGCAGGCTAATTTACAAACGGAGGCTCGGCCACAGTAATTTACGCAAAGTAGTATATAAAAGCACACTAAAGTAGGCTCGGAAAAATATTTCATAAATATGCAAAGGACTGAAAACAATAAACGCAACCAAAAGAAAATAATGCAAGTGACGCGAGAGTGTGCGGCAGTGTGCGGCAGTGCGACCCTCACGAGCGAGACAAGTCATAGGCAGTTATTTTATTTTGTTTTTTGTATTTTGTTGAGTAAATAAAAACAAATAAAAAAGCGCAATAAAAGCATGCGCCACTAGCGCTCGCGCCTGAAACTGCACACATTTGCCTGCAGCGCCCGAAAATATACTTCAATATACAAACATTGAAACGACACCGTTAAACGACTTAGTTTATGGCAAGGCCGTTGCTGTTTTTTTTTTTTCAATTTTTGCTGCTGTAACGTATATGCACTGCCAGCTGTTCGGGTAGGTCCGTTACGTTCATGTCCTTTACGACTACTTTTGATTTTTTTTTGTTTGTTTGTTTGCGCTTTTGTTAATGCTTAAAAGGTGTTTGAAAATTAGAAATATAAACAAGAAGGTAAGGCATAAAAGAGGCGCAGCCCGTCGAAGTACGAAAGGCCATGAACGACAAACTAAAGTTTAGTTTTTATGAGCTTATTCGCATTTTCATGCGCTGTATATGCGCCTCTCTCGCACTCGCGGCCCCAATGATGCGCTCTCCTCTCGCCAAGTTAACGTTTGCAGAACTGTGTTTGTGTCTGTGAATTCCATGTAGCTCTTGCTTGTAGCCTAGCATGCCGCACAATGTAAATAAATTATGCTAAATGCGCCTAAAAATAGGCCTATACACAAAAGTTCATCGGCCAGCGCTGCATTAATATTATGAACAGAAATTTGCGTAAAAGTTCATTATATTTTCAGTATTTCAGTAACTTTTAATGCACTGGCTGCTGCTTTCATTTCTGGCAGAATAACCTTACGTACAACCATAAGTTTTTGGGAAAAGCGAAGTGTTCAAATGAAATTCAACTGGACTACATAGCGGCGATGAGGAAATTTTATGAAATGAAAATGAAGGCAAATACTTTTTATTACTATTGCTACTGATGCTTTCTAACTCGACGAATAACTTGTGCTTGAAATGTAGTTTTAATTGCATTTGAAGCATACCTTTAGGCGCTAACAACCAAAAAGTGTAATTGAAGCATACCTTTAGGCTCTAGCATAAAACAAGAGTATGTGGTTTAAATTTTGGGTGATTTTAAGTACTTAAAAATATTGCTGGCTTCGCGTGTTCAGAGCTGAGCACTATAACTTATAGAGTTGTAATACAATGTGACCGTTGAAAATCAAGTTCTTGTATGAAAAACTTTTTTATTTGTAAATATATCTTTACCAAATTTGGCACAGATTTTTGTCGAAGGCAGCGTAATAATATGCGAGGAAATGGTTCAGTTCGGATAACTATAGCATATAGCTACCATATTAACTGGTCGGTCCAATTGAAGTGCTTGAATGGAAAACTTTTTTATTTGGCAAGATATCATAACATTATTTGGTATGGGTAATTGCTTCATGCAAGAGTGCAATCTGCAAAGAAAGTGTTCGGTTCGGATCACTATAGCTTATAGCTGCCATATAAAGTGAAGAACCAAAATTAAGTCCTTATTTGAAAAACTTTTTATTTAGCCAGATATCTTCAAGAAGTTTGGCACCGGATTACTGTCCGAGGTGACGCCACAGTCTTCGCTGATATTGCTCTGAAGTGACCCCTACAACAAATTTTTGTAGTTGCTATATAAGCTGATTGTTCAAACTTAAGTCCTTGCATGGAAATTTTTTACTCTGGCGAGATAGAAGTTTAACACATATCATTACCAAAGGCATCGCTACAATTGCTGATATTACTCAAAACAATATTAGATATCACACAGCTGCCATACAAACCGAACGATCAAAAGCAAACTTTTGTATGGGAATTTTTTATGTCTATGTTTGGATGAAATAAATTTTATTAAAATCTACCGTGATTGAAAAAATTTACAGAAATCTTAACTTAATTTTTAGTTAATGTCTTGCTTGTCTGCATAATCATATAATAAAAAAAGGTGTTTAAAATTACTTAAATTTTTTTCGAAGCATACTTTTAGGTGTGAAAAAAGCAGAAATTTGTATTGAAAAATATATACACACATGCTTTTTAAGATTAACTTATGTGAAATCAGATTATATATAACACACACAACAAATTTTGCAAAGAACGCCAGATATGAAAACAAATGCGAGTTCCATAGCATGCTGTTAGGCGATTAAAAATTATGTTCTCGCACAAAGCTATAGGAAATGATGCAGAGAGAGATAAAAACTTGATAATGCTTTAACGCAAGCAATATAATGGTACAGCGTTGCCACTTCAACAAATGTGTGCAGAAACACAGAAATACTCACTCATACGTATACGTATATGTATGTTTATGGATGTACATATGTATATATGTATGAAAAAGTGCATAAGCATCTAAAAGGATTTTAAAACGTTGTGTGTGCTTGCGCTTATTTTGAAGCTGCGTGTAAGCCAAAGGCAAACCACAAACATGACAACTTTCTCACGCCAATTGGCATACTTCACTCACACTGATGTCCATATATATTCTTCACACATATATTTTTAGAAATGTCAGCCGGCTAGTCATTCAGAAGTCAGCCATTTCGGTAGAGTCGCCGGCAAGCTTTCACCAAATAATTTAATTTGATAACGGTATACGGTTTATACATTTATATATTTCTATGGTTATTTTGCGGCATCGCAAAGCTTTTCCTTTATTTGTTTTAGCAGTGAGTTTCAATGCTTGCTGGCGGTTAAAGGCAGTTTTGATATGCTGGCGCAGCTATGTATGTATGCTTTTAATAAATAGGATTTTTTTATTATTTATTTGCTTGGAAATGTTTAAGCTAGCAAAGCAAGGAGTATGAGGGACTTCAGCATAACAGCTGCCTTCACTCATATTAAAGCGCCGCTAAGAAAGTTACGTCTACAGACTATTTCTATAATATTTTTTTTCAGTTTTTCCCCCATACATTCGACTTAGATAAATAAATAAATAATAAATTGATGAAATTTCGAACCAGCAGCATCCATATAATGTGTACTCATGTGTATAACAAAAATATGATCAAAGTTACGCTGCTGTATCTATAAAAGCAGCAACGCAAACGGCGATGGTCAATACCACACAAAAATATATAAAAAATAGCATCAAAGTCAAAGCGAAATAATAACAGACGTTAGCTGCGTTATGAAGAAGTATTATATACTATATACATAAGTGCGTCTTGGCAGCAAAAATGCTTGAATGTTGCAATAGAGCATGCTTTAAGGCGCAACGCTTCATATGCGCAGAGTCTTAAGGCAAAACAAAGTTTAAGGATTATGTTGAAGAAAAATAGCATTAAATGTGTAGTATGGCGAAATGGTAGCAGTGAAATAAACCTCGAAGAAAAATATTGAAATATAAAGATAACTTCAAGTATGAAAGTAAAAAATTTTAAGGAATAAGTATATACTAGTTTAGTATATAAATGGTACAATATTGGTAAGAAATATAAGTTTTTACAATGCTTGAGAGGTAATAGAAACGTGGTAAAGAGATACTGTACAACAAATATATATGTATATAGCTGAGTCAAAGCATTTTGAAGGTGTGTCTCTTTTTAATTATGGCAATAAATCAATACTAGGAAGTTTTTCAGGAAAAGAAGTCAAAATTTGAAAATATTTTTAAATATATTCAAACCAATTACTATAAAAAGACAGATTTCTACAAACATTTTTTTCTCATATAAACAACGAAACATTTTATTAGTGTCGAGAAAACGTGTTTAAAGACGGCGCACTTAGCTTAGCTAGTGTCAAGCGCACAAGTTTTGAAGACTGTATCTTCGAAACTATTATTCGGATCAATTTGAAAATTTAGGACAATATTCTAGAGATACTTTGGAATTTAATAATACAAAAATGTTTTCCGAGACACACGCTCCATAGTTTATATATTTTCTAAGCTAGCTACTTTAACCATACTTCTAACCTAGTAATTCTTCTAAATATTAACAATATTTTACCCAAACCGTATTGAAAATATTATGACTACGGTGCCAGATATCATTAGCATATACTATATATAGAGGCAAAATGTCTAACTAAGCTTCACTACGCTTCGCAGATAAAATAACTAAATCAAAAGTATAGGAACATGACCAGTGTTCTGCCTTTGACACAGAAAGTTTAAATATACTCGCTTTTTGTAACTCTCGGAGTAATTAACGAAGCGAGAAACATTTTCAAAAAGAATAATTGAAATGGCATTAAATATTTTCCCGTACACAGAATAATCCATTAGAAGAGTTTCTATAAACACCTTAAGATATTATGAGCCCAGTTCACAGATATTTACTTAACTACCAAAAAAAAAAAATAGGGTGGAAACGCATTTTAAGGATTCAAAATCTTTGAAAAGTACCAAAACTTCAAGAGCTTAATAGCATTGGAACTTTGCTTGGAATATTGCCAACGTATTTTGGGAAATCCACTTTATAACAAACACTAGTATTATAGTGGCAGAAAGCATTCAGTGAAGGTCGTGAAGTCATTTGAAACTTGTCTTGTCGTCAATCTACCAACCGACTTTGATTTTTATCCGGCTAAGGACTGTCAACTTCTGCTCCAACAACAACGACAATGATATAATTAATAAAACTTAAAAACACAGAGCTTGTCGTGTTGGCATCAGAGCGACAGCACACTGTCTCCACAACTCTTATGGATCGTCGACTCAATGACTTTTGGTTAATGTTTCGGGTATGAAGCGTATCAATGCTGCACTTGTAACAAAAGACCTGACATAAAAGAAATGCTTGAGAACGTAGGTGCGAATCTTATATTCATCAATCACAACATTATTGGAGAAAAAATGACTTTATAAATTTGACGCCGAAACTGTTCAACAATCTAGCGAATGGCGCTCCAAAAATGAGTCGAAACCGTACAAATCCAATTTCGCTGAAGGCATTGAATACCACCACAGCCGAGGCCGAGGCTTATATACGTTGTATACGCACCTATTTTAAAATATTTCTGTAGCCTTGAATCTGATAATCGACATAAAAACCCTAAAAAACGTTCATTTAAGAGACAAGAATTTTTACAGACCTAGTTTTTGATCCAAAACTATCAAGAAGCTTCCTGAAGATATCACAAATATGATACACAAATTTAAATAAACTAACAATGTTCCGTTTCCATAGCTGTAATATGCTTAAATATTTCGCATTTTATTTCTATTTCAAACTCGAAAATTTATTGTACTAACTTGGTAGGACTGTCCTTAATTACTATGCCAAATATGAGCGCGATCAGTCAACCAGGTTGTTTACAGCAGGTGCTTAAGTCGGTACACCTTAATAATATAAAAATATCACAGAACATTTGTCTCAAATTTTGCATTTCTAACTGAATTTAGTTTGCGGAATCGTTGCTAATACTGGAAAATGCTATGGTGATTCCGTTTTATCAACAACAAAAGACATGCCTATTTCTGGACGAGCTTCAACCTCTTCAACTGATGAAAATATTGAAAAAGTGAAGGTTATGGTGTTCGAAAATCGTCAGGTAAGTGTTAGAGAGATGGCAAGAGAACTCGACATCTCTCGCGAGTCCGTTCGAATGCTTTTGGTGTATATTTTGGATATGAAACGAAGTCTTGCTCGACTCGTTAAGCTGAATTTTTTTCAAAAACAACACGGTTGTGACCGAATTGAAAGCCAAATGCACAATGAATCGATCAACCACCGTATTCATCACATTTGGTTAGTTCGCCAAACTGAAATTAGCGCTCAATGGAGCCAGTTTTCAATTGATGGAAGAGGTAGCACAACATTTGCTGAAACAGAGCATCGAAGAGGTATCGTCTCATATTTTATCTTGTGACCTATTTAAAAAACTGTCGAGCTCCACCAACATTAAATGTTAACATTTATTAGAAAATTATTTCCAACCTTTCCGCTTGGCAGCTAAGCAAACGAAATATAGTACCTAAATATGTACGCCATTAGCTATTAACTTAGTTAATTCCCCATGTCGGCTTAGCCAACTGAGCTAGCTATGAACACTAAATATTTAATGAATAAAAACCTAATGTGTGCTACGTAAAGTATATATATGTGTGTGTGGGTCTGTATGTGCAAGCACATATGTGGTTAGGTGTGAAGCTGATATGGGTACTTAGCTACGAAAAGAAAGCATACAAAATGTCAGTTACTAAGCTTTAACTTCATGAAAATTTTTGTATACTATTATATATTCGCATAAATATATGTATGTAAGTAAATCGTCACCTAAAATGCGAAACCATGTATCATCAAAAAAATAGAAATTGAGTTTTTTATTGCTTACGATTCATAATAAAGCATACAATTTTTAGCTTCCGTTCTCAGATATAACAAAAATATACCCAATACGTAACCAATATATACCCAAAGTATAACCAATATATACCCAATATATAACCATTTTATAACCAAAACTCAAATTATATTTCAAAATGATTAGTTGCTATTATATCGTTTTTCCTTCGCTTATAAACTTATTAAAAGTGATGTTACGTTATTTTGCAGTTTAAGTGATGATATGTATGTACAGAATTATATAGGTATGTAGTCATAAGCAAAGTTATGCTGTTTACAATTTAAAATTTTCTGTTAATATTTTAGTGCTACTTTCCGGGTCCATATACACATACATATATGTATATTCATACTTATACATATATAAACACACAAACCCTTCATGGCGGTTTGGCAGCAATATGCTTAGCTTACCAGCGGCAAAAGTGTGAAAAGGTTTACCGGAATGCGGAAATATTTTGATTATCCCCACAACTCTAGCTATGCGCCCAGCTAAGAGAAGTTAAAGGTAGGTAGCAAGCAGCAGTAGAGTGAGCCGGAAGTAGAATCAGTTGCGTCTACCGGATAACCGGTAGTGTCTATTTTGTACCGCATCAAAACTACAACTTATAAATAGACAACCTGACCGACAGTCGACAGCCAAGAGCCAGCAGCCTTCAGCCAGCTAACCGTCTTCAATGTGTACATTTTTTGGCCGCAAAGCAAGTGGCGCGCCCGCCGCCAGCTACGTAAGGTACGTTCCTGCAAAGGCCAGCGCTCATAGCTGCCAGCAATCGAGTTGCTGTATTTTTGGATTGCAGATTTTCGTTTTTGTGGCTTGGAGATTTCTGTGGACTTTTGGCCATTCAGTAGCTGGTGGCAGCCGACAGGTGAAATGTGTGTTAAGTTAGGCATACAGACACTCATACACACAAATACACATTCATAACTAGACACATATACATAACACATTTGTAGCAGGAGTTCCTCGCTCTGGCTTGCAATCGTAATAAGTTGATTTCTCTTTTCTATCTGTATGTATGTATATTCGTAAGCGTTGTATATCTGTAGATTTATAACATACAGCAGGTGATTGAATTACTTATTTATGCAGGTCACAGCATTAAAAAGGTTGATGCGCTTAAGTGGCATAGCAATGCCGGTAAAATTATAAGTGACATACAAGCGAATGTACTCGTATAATACATACATAACTAGTACGACTGGCTGAGTTGTATTGTTGGTACATTGTTTGATACGAGTAATAAAACAAAACAAAAATGTGACTGCGGTCATCAAAACTATAATAAAATTCACAAATAAAAAAGTTTTCCTACAAGAACTTAATTTTTGTTGGTTGGTTTGTACGGCAGCTATATGCTATATTGATCCGATCTCAACCATTTTTTCGGTGATTGTAGTATTTTCTTAGAAAATAATCCATGCCAAATTTCGTGCAGATAGCTTGTCGAATGAAAAAGTTTTCTATATAAGCACTTGATTCCGGTCGGTGAGTTTGTATGACAGCTATATGCTATAGTGATCCGATCTGAACAATTTATTCGAAGAATTAAATATTGCCTTACAGAATAATCCATGCTGAATTTTGTTAGGAAATCCCGACAAATAAAAAAGTTCTCTATACAAGGACTAGATTTTGATCGGTGAGTTTGTATGACAGCTATGTGCTATAGTGATTCGATCTGAACAATTTATTCGGAGATTTTAGTATTTTTCGAAACAATAATTCTTACGAAATTTCATGAAGATAACTTGTAAAGTAAATAAGTTTTTTAAACAGTTTTGATCGACCAGTCCTTGAAAACTGAGCTATATACATATATATTCGCGTATATACAAAGGCTCGGACATGCCTATTTCCATCTATCTGTTACAAATTTCGTGGCTTAATAAACAATCTCTAGGGTATAAAAAAAAACATCGTTAAGCTCAACGAAATATTATGAGTAAATTGTGTCCTTTCGCGTAGTCTCCCACAAACTAGTATCTCGAGAACATTTCTCACAAATTTTTGCCTTGATTCACATGAATAGTCGGTTTTAAGTCTCTTTACAAAAATATGCTTTAATTTATTCTAAGAGACTTTAGAAATTTTATAAAAATTACAAATTGAAAACAAACAAAATAAACTACAGCTCGATAATGAAGCAAACAATGAGGACGTTAGAGTTTCTCACTGAACATTTATGGTACACTTATGAAGAGGCTGAAGCTTGCACGAATACTATGTGGTTCCAAATTCTATTTAAGGCTTATTTTTTATAATTCGTGTGTATTTAAGAAACTTTTAACGCTAAGTTTTGACATCTAAAATAGAGCCTGCATATAAAAATAATCAGGAAAATTAGCGAAAGAAAGATATTCTAAGGAAGCAAAATTAATTTCCATCTTACTAAGCTTATGTGATTACTAGTGAAGATTTATAGCGGATTTATAAATTTTGTTAGCGGAAAAATTCATCTAAGGCTTCGAAACATATAGATATATGAGGAAATTTATACATATCGAAACAACATGCAAGTGATATACCACAAAATTCGTGGTAAAAAATTAAAAAAAAAAAAAAAAACATTCAATCACATTATTGATTTTTCAGAAATTTTGGTATAAAAGCAGGGCTTTTTATTCCCCATATTACTTTAGAATCGCATGATGAACAAAAATCGAAAACAGGCGGATAACAATTTTTACAACTCGTTGCATCAACTTCCAAATTTTAGTTGATACTTCGAAAACAACTTTGTATGACAACTCAACCAGAAAGAATGTCCTATGTTGTCCACTAAATCGTAAGTCGTATTGAATATCATGAATAGGACGCTTAATATTGACTTTTAAAGCTTGAAGTGAGACTGGTTTATTGTTGAAGACAAATGACTTTAAATAACCTCACAAGAAGTAGTGTAATGGAGGCCATACCATGTCCCACTTTCTAAAACTAACCGAATCTCCAAACTTTTCTCGCAATAATTCGGTTATTGCACGAGCTGTGTGGCACCTGGCTCCGTTTTGCTGGAACTAGAGGTTGTCAGGATCAACCTCATCCAATAGCGGCCATAAAAAGTTGGTTATTATCAATCTATACCGCTTTCCATTGATAGTAACGGTGTGTCACCAGTTGCATTTTGAATGAAATACGGACTGATGATTCCAACAGAGCAGAACCCATTGACTCTAGACAACTTGACAGACCAAGTTTAAATTCATTTTCACTACTTTAATTTTTAAATTAGTCAGCTAACTTGAGGATAAGCTTTATCTGTCATTAAACACTTTAGTTTAGATAGTTAATTAAATTAATTTAGCTCAATCCCTTAGATTTATGGAACAATTTCAAATTCAAAACAACTTTAAATCTCAACTAAAATTCATTCAATTTTTAATGATTTAATTGTCGTCAATTTTCGAGTAAATTTAGTCAATTACCACATGGCACAGTTAATACGTGAACAGGCAACCGTTGACTAGCTTATTTGAGAGGAAAATTAGTGAGGTTTGCTTATATTTTAGGATTAGGTCGTGGATTAGCTCCTTTGAAAGGCAAAGTAATAAAATTTTCTAATACTTGAGGATTCAATGTACCTGAATTGTCTTTACTCACTTTAATTTGGTGTAATTAAGTTCTATTACTATATTAAAGAACGAATTGAGAGAAAATTTCAGACTCGAATTAAATTCCATTCAAATTACTCAAACTATTTTTCAATTACTACTCAACTTAGCTCAATTTATATCTGTTTAGTTTTCATCACAGAAATAAGCTTAATTTAGTCAAATATCGCATGACATGGCACATTGAAGTGAGTTAAATAGTGAGGTTGTCTAATACTTGAGGATTAGGTAAATTGTTTCATGATTGGTGACTTTAATCTTGTTTACTTTAGCGCAATCATTTAAACTCAGTAACAGAACAATTTCTGAACTTATTTTAAGTAAATTAAATTTACACTAAGCTTGTCACAATTCATATATCTGTTTAATTATCGTCTCACTAATACTTTCAAGGAGACAAGGTTACGTCATCATATGATCAGAATACAGAGAAAGTTGTAACTGAAAGTGTTAAACGAAAACCTTCTAAGGATCCGCCTTTTAATAAATAAGTCTGCTGCAAAAAATTCAGTTGTAATATCACGAAAAAGTCAATATTTATTTCATTTCAAGAAAGGAAATCCGCTAATTGACTCACTTAAGAGTCTGTCTGAAACGCACATAGGATAAATTTTAATTCAATTAACTAGTTAATCAAAATTTCTTATAATTATAACTAAGCTTATTCCAATTTATGTCTGTTTAGTTGTCATCACAAAAATAATCTTAATTTAGTGAATTAACACAACAAATAGCACATCGAAATGAGTTGCTTAATGAGGTTTTCAATTACTTGAGGATTACACAGTGCCTTAATTTAGTCAATTAGCAAATGACACATCTAATACGTTCAAAGAAATGACTCATTTAAGAGTGCGTCTGAAACGTATATATGGTAAATTTTCATTGAATTAACTAGTTTGAAATTAAAGTGTTATAAATTTGTCAGACAAACTTTTTTGATTCAATTATGGATATATTTTTATTTAGCCTCAAAACCTAAGATCTTTCACATTTCCTCTCGCTTTCACCAAGTTATAAGACACAAACTTTTTATCTATTTATTTTTATTTTTTATTAAAGTCCATTCTATATGGTGTTCATCGAAGCATTAAATTTTGTTTTATTTTATATTTTCAACGAAAGTGGAGCCGGAAATAGAGTAGAGAATTCTTCCAATATGAAAATATTGAAATCCAGTTTCAGATATATTTTTAAGGTCGAATAAAAAATATATATTCCGAACAACATTCCATTCTATTTGGTGTTAATCGAACCATTAAATTTTCATCGGAAGTCAAGAAGAAATATATTTCAGAAATATTTTTAAGCTTGAGTAAAAAAGAAATATTCCGAACAACATTTGTAAGTCATCCAAAACAACTAAAACTATTTTCCATACGAGACTTTGTTGCCAAAATTATCAAACTAGAAATTTGAATTTACCGTTAAAATAATTTGTTGTTTTAATGCTTTAGAAGTTGCTGTGACGGTACTCCTCTAATAACTTTATTCGAGTAAATAAATGCATGCGATTGTAGGATTGCAATTCTTGTGCTATTTATTTATTTTTTTAGTATTTCTATTTTATTATGAAGATCACTTTTGTTATGAAGATTAAATATCACTTTCTCGATTGGATCGAAAGAATTTTTTGCATTTAATAAAAATTTTCTACTTTTCGAGAGATTATATTTTGTCAAATTATTTTTTTAATGCTTTATTATTGTTGTTATTTTTAAGGTAAAGCGTTAACTTTTGCGCGACAACACGGAATCTAAATTGCATAAATATATAGAATAACTGTAAACTTGAAACAAGTACAATGAACACCAGAAGCGCGACGAAAAATACTGAAAACAAAAACCGCGGCTTAGAATGAGCCAGGAATTTCGACCGCCTTGCACGTTATATGAGGTTAAATGCATAAATTTCACTCAAATTTCGGTAAAACTAAAAATATCGAAACAAAAATAAAACAATTACAACAACACACGCGTTTGTAGCAGCACGTTTGCTGGTTGTACAGCGCTTGAAGGGCACGGGGGACCGAGGGGCAACTACATGTATAGTGTAGGTCAGGAAGCATTTCGTGCGAGTGCACGAAGTGGCAAATTTTATTCGTGTAATAATATATATTTTTTTAATAATTTGCACAATTACCAGCTACACTTGCATTTCGTTAAACGGAACACCAAAGCACTTTGAAATTTTTTTTCTCTTGGAATTTTCGCACAATTTCGTTATCGAAATTTCCTGCGTTGGTATGTATTTTTTTTCTTTGATATGCGTTTGATTTTTTCACTGGCACCAAAAAAAGAAGCGTACGACGTGCGCGTATCGTTAACTCGCGTTATTATCCTTTACATCCTGGCCAAACCCGAAATGCTACTAAACGTGTCCCAAAAAACCAACACGATGCCTAACGGCGGCTAACGGCACTGCTTGGCAAGGTACGGGTGCACGAGTATGCTTCGTGCCTTCGTTACTCAACACGAAGAGTAACGTCGTTAGTGGAAAGTGGAGCACAATCTACTCACGAGCAGAGTGAAGTGGTGAAACGGCTAATAGTAAAGGCATGTGAGAGAGTTTATGCTTATGCTGAGTGAGTCTAGGTGAGAGTTTGAGAGTACAAGTTGTGGTGGAAGGAAGTGTGTTGAATTTTGCAATTCAGCGTGAGTATGAGTAGTCATAAGGATGTTGTGGTTTTAACAAAGAGAAGTGTTTAAGAGTGTTGTATAGCGTGAAAGCTTTTGTGGTGATATTATGCATTTGGGGTGAGATTTTGTATTTGCGGTGAAATGTGGTGGATTTCTTTTAATTTGAAAATGCAAAACCGTTGGTTTTGTAACTAATTGTGCGCTTGATGGCAAGTCTTACAATACTATATACAATTTTTTGAGTTTTTTAAAGAAAATATTGGTTTATTTAAATTTTAATGAAGAACTAGTGCATTCGGCCACGCGTTGCTGTGGTATACATTTTATACTATTATTCATGTAATAAACTATTCAATATAGTGAAGATTTTATTTATGAATAAAGGCAAAAACGTGTTTGCCGGTATAAGAATCCAAGGGATTGTAATTGAGGTTTAATTTTGAATATGTTCATACAAATAAATTTCATTGGAAGAAATAAAGAATTTAAGTTTGCCTTCTAAACGTCTGGTTATCAACCTTTCTGTTCAGTTATAGAGTTGTCCGCTTAATATATTGTACTTAGTAAACATCAACAATGTGCGTGGTTAATGGAAATGTCCGCTTAGTAGAGCTTTCACTTTATTTTTTATTTATGAACTGTTTTTACTGTCCTATCTTCTAAGGTAGTTCGAACTGGATATAGTGTGCTAAATTTTACTAAAATCGGCTTAGTAGTTTAGGAAGCCATCGCGGACAAACAACGTGACACGTACTCTTTATATAGAAAGATATATAAAGTAAAGTAGCAAAGGCTCGTAAAACAATTACTTCATAGCGTTCATTTATTGTTTAAAAAAAGGAAAAAATATATTGACAGTTTTTGCTAACTATAGTCGCAGTTTTTGTCATAGAACTACAAATCACACTTGATTCTTAAGTTCTCCCAGCGGGAAGGGGTAGAATTTGCCAGTCAAATCTGCTTATTGGGTTTGGCCCTTTCCGGAGATTCGTTTAAGCCTAAAGGCAGGTATCATCGAAAATTCAGTTCAGTATCGGCCGAGTTCCAGATCCATAGCACGGCAGAGATTTTAGGTCGGCCACGAACCCAATCAAGGTGGAAAAGATGTCCCTTTCCACTGATCAATTGGAACCAACTATCTACTTAAAAAAAATTTATTACTTGGGTGCTGATCAACGCATTGTTTTGATGTACCATCGTTGGCAGGTACTCACGTAAAAACACAAAGACTGTCGTTGCTGATCTTTGAGTTAATCTATTGAAAGAGATCTATATTAGTTCGTTAATAAAATATTATTCCGCAAGTAATTTAAATTCAGTCCAGCTTGTTTCCCGCACAATTTGAAAATATTTTTAAATAAGTACTGATCACATACCATATCCGATAGGGACTGGTTTTAAGGTTAAGATGATATTTTTTAATTGGTTTGGTAGAAAAAATATATAAATACGTGTAGCTATATGTCGAGTTATGGCTTTACCCGATTTTACATAAATCATACATAGTTTTTACAGAAATGCATCGTTTTAAAGCTTTTCGGAGATTTTATATTTCTTTCCTTTTATTAAGTCGCTTAAGCAATCACTTGGTTTAACTATAATATGTTCTATTATATATTCAATAATATTTCGATGACTGAGCAACCTTTGTTTATATTATATTCAATAACAATAACTCAAAGAAGTGCATTACATTCACAATATATTTCTTGAAAGATTTCAGAAAGAATACTCACGCGAACTATTTGTACGAAGTATCGAACTCTGCTGCTGCTCGCAAAATGTTTGGAACCAATAATTCACAAAGTCAATCTGAAACGAGATAATAAAACAAATACATTATTTTCGAAAATTATCCAATCATGTAATAAAATAATAAGATATACAGTGAGACAAAAAAGCACCCGGAATTGTGCATCTCTCGCAAGTATGTTCGAATGATTTTGGTGGGTATTTTAGGTATGAAAGGTGTTCTTGCCGAACTCGAGTTAAATCACATATTTCACAATCTGCCCGGCGGATTTCAACCAAATTCGGTATGCAATATTGCCCTAAAGTACTTATGTCACAGTGTAAAAATGTACTGAATATAACACTATTTTAAATTCTATCTGACTTTTTCCTTACCAGTGTAGAAATCAACATAAATCAATTGATGTAACGGGAAAAACTTTGCACGAATAATAACTTATCATATGTTAATTGTTCAAATGCAACAAAAACTGTTCCAGCCCCTAGGTACTGAATATTTAGATTCCCAGTGCCTATGGTTGACTATTTTACCACAAATATATGTGTAAGATATATTATTGAAATTCAGGGATAAACTTTTCCAAACAGTGGTATAGCTGTGTGTCACAAAATTGGTTTGAATCCGGTCAATACTTCCTTAGACCACATATATGTACAACGCACAACGATTTTCGAACTTGCAGCTGACCGTATACCGCATCAATCGGACAATATGTGAGTTATATCAATGAAAATGAGAAAGGGTGTTTTACTGATAACAGTGTATCTTTGTGCCTAAAGTGGATAAAATTGAACTAAAACTTGAATCTTATAACATCCGCGTGGCTTTACGTCATATGATTGGTGATGGTATGTGAAGTAACTTATTGTAACTCAGGCAACATTTTATTTGTATGTGGCATAGCCAATGGGATGATGCATGGGTCAATACTACCCCTAATTCCCATATACTGCATATATATAATGATTTTCGTTTTTCTAGCAAACCTTTTGTCGAATATGTCGGCTAGTTTATGAGTTATATAAAGCATAAGAATATACTTGTACATATATAATTACTTGGATTCTAAACCTGTGGTTGGCGTTTTGCATTTTATGGGATATTCCTGGCTTTGATTCTTGCAAGTTGAAGGAGTGTAGAATGTTCGACTATACCCGAACTCAGGTATTCCTTACTTGCAGTATATATATTTGAGAAAACAAATTATTTTTTCTACGTTCGTGCGAAGATTAATCACCATGTGTTAACAGTGCGCGTTTGTCTGGCGATTTTTACCTTGAAAAATAAATTGGCCAATAGTTTGCTTGAAGTTTTTCTAATGGAGTCACTGCTACGGAATCCTAGAAAAGTATAAAGGTGTTTTGGGGAGTCTACCTTACCCATGAACACAAGTATTTGAGTGGCACAAAGGTCGTGTATTCATCGAGGCGAACATCCAGCTCTGCTAGTCATCATAACACAGAAAAAGTTATAAGAAAATAAAGCTTTAAAATCGACAGCTTGGCATAAGTGAGATTGGATCGAATCTCAAGATCTCTATACATATATTGTTGATACATTTCGGTTAATGTTTTGGGTACGAAGCGGGTCAATAGTAGACTCGTAGCGAAAAAACTGAATTTTGTCTAGGCAGCTGAGAAATCCAGCGAATGATGCTCTAAAAATTAACCGAACCTGGAAAATACAAAATTGGTTGAAAATACAGAAGGCCATTACCGTCGATGCCTATGACAAACGTATGGGAAAGAGATACTTGATAGCGGAGCTGGTTATTAATCAAGGGAATATATAGGATTTGATAGGAAGATTCATTTTGTCATGATTGCGACTGAGTTTTTGGCCAAACACGAACCCATAATCAGTGCTGAGCTATCATATTCGCCAGATATGGCTTTTGAAAATAAAAAAATTGCTACGAGGAGCACGTCATAAATACATTGAAGGCACTAAGAGTCATTTACTGAAGCCACTGATGTCAGTGAAGTCAACGGCGACTAAGCCTGCTTGGGTTACGAATCCGGTTTGAAGATTCGAAAGCATATTAACAGAAGCAAAAGGATAATTAAAGTTGCAGCTGATTTCTATTGGGGATATAGACTATTTATTCAAATTCGTTTCATGACTGCTCCTCAATTAGCGAGAAAACTTAAGGTACTTCCAAAATCTCAACTTAACCTAATTAAAAATAGTTAATTTCATGAATATTAAGCGACTCCCATTATCCCTTTTCCCTCACAAACATTCGTCTAAAAACCACTTTCCCCCGACAGCAAATTAAAACGAATTAAAAGGAACTCATTAACCCATTGAGAATTTCATATACTCTGCAGGCAATTTAATCATGTGTTAATGACTATATTTTTGACATTAAAAAGTGATTGCTTGCTGCGTACGCAGATGCCTCATTTTATTGCCACATTGTATATTCGAAATCGAATTTTCATTTTAAGCCGCTGTAAATGCTTTAACCAAAGTACAATTAAAACCGCATTTATAACCCTCAACCGACCGCCGACGCTCAACATAAGGCATAATATGTACTCACACACAGACTTACAAAGAAGAAAATGTATGCATACATCACCCACATATACAAGTAGTTCTAGTAAGCTGTGGCACACTCGACATTTGAGAGTGCTCCAAAGATATTATACGCTTTATTTAAAGCCGCTCCAAATTCACCACAGAGTACGATTACAGTTATTTCCGCTTGCGGCCGAGAGGCATTTGAATGATTATCAACGAAGTGACTGACGACTAATGGAATTTCGAGTAGGAAGTTCATCATAATGGTTAGTTAGCGAATGAACAACAAAAACAAAACGACAACAGGTGAAATTTGCGGCGGAATCAGGAAGAGTAAGAGAGAGCGAGAGAGAGGCAGAGTATAAAACAAATTCAACAGAGAAGAAATTTGTGAATTTTCAACAGTAGGTAAGAGTTCCAAAGAGTTACATTACCAAAGTTGAGACAGGGTGAATTTCGGAACTCAACACGGTATAAATATTCAGGCGAGTATTGAACAGCTCAGGTGCGATTCGAATATTCGAATAAGCTCTTATTGCAGGAACTACCAGTTAATCTACATTTACTATTTAATTATAATAAATTTGCACCTGCACATGCATTGTGTTATTCACCAAACATAAAGTCCAAATCAAGCTGCAATGTAATAAATATTAAAAGAACATAAATAAACAGTTTGTTGCTTAATGAGGCGATATTACCCATAATACATAGTGTGGATATCATTAAAAAAACAACGCATCTCACCTTAACCGTGGTGAATATAAAATTCTGTAATTAACTACAATTAGTGCATAAACATAATTCTTACACCAACTGTTACAAAAGTTAAAAGTTAATTTTAGAGTAATTTAACCTTTTCACCACTACCGTGGTAAATATGATACAGCACTGAAATGTTAAAATAAACGAGTGGTAGTTATAGAATCACTGCTAACCTTTGTTGTTATTTATTGAATTCAAATCAAGTAAAACTTCACCACAGGTGATACGAAACACCACATATGAAAATTATCCACCTCACAAAAATTTGTATATGTCTTTATTATTGTAATTCTTACAAGCAAGTATTTCAAACGTGTTCAGTTAACAGTTAATTTTACAGTGAAATAATATTTTCACCACACCGTGGTAAAATTAAATTAGCACTGAAAAATTCAAATAACATATGCTAGCCACGGAATGATTACGAGCAAATCTTGTTTTCTACTGAATTCAACTTAAGTAAAAATTCACCACAGTTGATGCAAAACACCAAATATGAAAATTATTCTCCTCAACAAAAGTCTCATCAAAATTTGTATATGACTTGATTGCTTAAGGTTGCATAAATCTCACCACAAATGTGGTGAAATTTATAAACTTTGTAGAAGAAATACACCACGCTTGCAGAGCGCACAACATCTCTTATGAATACTTTAACTTTAGGCACTGAGCCTAACAAATTCTCTCTCAGCCTAACCGTTTTTCGCGTGGAACGAAATTCACCACCGTATGTGCACTAGAGAACTTCGGCTACGAAACACGCCAGCCACTAATGAACGCTTCAACGATGCCAAGTAGCATTGACTTTGACCGTGTTCGGTGTGTCGCCGCAAACAAATTCAAATTCAGTTTCAGCTCGTACAGCAACGAGTGCGGAACGAAGTGGCCGAGGCGAGGAGTGTGTGCCTCTAGCCGAGTGCAAAGTACTCGGTGGTGACGATTTTTGTGTGTGCGACGAGTGTGCTGCTTCGTTTCTGCGCCTTCGAAGAGAAGACGAATAATATAATTTTTGGCGCGCGACATACGTCAAGGCGCCAATATATGTTGTAGAATAAACAAGCAAAAGCACGAAATATACTTTGGGGCGCTAGACAGAAATATACTTAGTATCAAATAATAAGTTTTGTGTGTTTGTGTATATATATATACATATGTATATGAGTTAAGTTGATTTTTTTCCTTCTGTCACGGCTTGATGAGTTGGACCTTTTCGCCGTCATTGGTCGTCACCACGGTCGCCGCCGACAGCGAAAATGCGCGTGTGGTCGCTTGTTGACACTGACATGCAGTGACAGTTAACATTTGTTTGAAAAGGCAGCAAAACGGAAAGAAACAAACAGCAAAAAGTGACAACACAAAAGCACTTGAAACAAATGTGGCAACAGCAACAGCAAAAACAAAAAGAAACAACAACGCGCACACGCACACTCAACGCCTCGAGGCATTAAAACAATAGCGTGCTACGTGTTTGTGTGTGCGTCTGACAGTGAAGTGAGCAAACGCATGTGTAAATTGTTATTGCATATGTTTAGGCGCATAGCCCCGTGAGACGTTTAACATAATGCGAACGTGTTAGCACCAGTCTACTGCTTGCCCACACAAGCTGACTCAGCACAAGTGTGTACGTGTGCAAATACGTATGTGTTTGTGCGGTTGGCACAAAAGCACAAAATAATTATAAAAACAAATACAAAAAGACAATGCGTACTGACTGACATTTTCAAGTGTGTTGTCCAGAGGCAATTGACGTAGGCCGCAGCGGTGTCAGCTATTTGTTGGCCCAGCACCACTACACGCATACGAGGCAGTGTCGTTTTAAATGCGTTCGACGCGTTGGGCTTCACCTTTATTGTGCTGTCATAACATAATTTTAGGCGTTTCGCATAAAGTACCCTTGCCGTGCGTTACAGCTGCAGCAGGTGAGTGGCAACACAGTATTTAGATGTATTTATTATGATCTTTTTAGTATTAGTGACCAAAATGGTAGGCAGTTGTTGCTGGAATTGCAGACAAATTAGCAAAGCGGCTGCTTTTTATTCTGGTCCCCATAGCGTGCTTTCCAATTTTTCATTATTAGTTGGAAATTTCGTTTGATGTGTGCGAAGTGTTTGACTTCTTTATTACTGGTTAGGAATAACGAGAGCTTTTGCGATATACTGTAGTGAATAATTATTAAATAAATGCGGAATTATATCAACGAAATGCCTGATGAATTACTAAATTAAAAAATAATGGAATGTATTTTAAGCGAAAAAAATTTTAAAGTGTGCTTTGCTCATATTAAAATAATTACGTGTACGGTAAAAATGTGAAACAAATCCACCCAAAAAATTTACATTACTACTATGGGCAAAAAATAGTAAGACCTTTTCATTTAAATTTCACGCGAAGGTTCAGTCTTCGAAATATTCTTTGTCAATATTGGTATGACCGTCAGTGACATCTGTGCCAAATGTCACATCACAATAATCAGTACTTTACAGTATACGCTTGTCTTTCTGAAGTACATAGAGTGCGCTCAACTATTTTTGATGAGCGAAATTATTTAACAAAAAATTTCCATTAAATTTTGTGTGCGGAATCAAAGTTCCGGTGCCGAAAAGTTTAGAATGTTGGAAAAGGCCTACCCTGATATTATAGTGAGACCTTCTTTCTCGAGCAAGTGTTTTTTATTCAAAGACGGACGAGAACGCGTTGATGACGAATCACCTCCAGGACATTACTCAACATAAACTGATGCTCAAAACGTCAATAAAATAAAGAAATTGGTGCCTGAGAATCGACGATTAACAGTCAGATATCTTACTGGCATCGTTGGAATATCAGAAAGACCAATGAAAACTATTTTGAATTATCATTTGGGTGTAAGAAAAGTGAAAGTTCCAAAATCACTCAATTTTTTCGAAAAACATCGTCGCGTGAACGTCTGCGAAACTATGCTTTCCAACTACCAGAATGTCACGAAACGTATTATTACTGGCGATGAATCTTGAATCTATGCTAACGACCCAGAAACTGACGATTAGTCGGCCGAATATCGTAGCAAAGGTGAGCCAAAGCCGAAAAAACCACGTCAACGTAGATCAAAAATCAATACCATTTGGGTGTTATGCGTCGTTTGTGCGAAGATATTACCAAAAAGATCTAGGAATTATGGCTCCTTGCCCCACGATAATGCACCGTCTGCATAGAGCATTGATTTTTTGGTCTGAGGTTTCGCCAAATTTTCAACCAATATCGTGCCGAATGCACCATATTCGCCTGCTTTAGCTCTGTATGACTTCTGGCTGTTTAGCAAACTCAAGCTACCGCTCCAAGGAAACCATTTCAACTGAAGACATTAAACGTGAATTGCTACACACATTAAAGGCTATCCCGTAAATTGACTTCAACAACTGATTCGAGGATAGGAAAAATAAATCTCACCTTTCCTTGGTATGAAACAATGCGATTGGTAGTACTGGAGATATACGACTGCAACGACATCTATTGACATATTACGAAAAGACTTTTCCGACTACCGAATTTTATGTTTCAACATACCAGAGGAAAAAAGTTAGTTAATCGGAAACTGTCTTAAGTATCTTGATGCAGGCAAACAGCAGATCATCTAAATGACAAGTAGCGTTTATTTTACTGCTGCCTAAAAAATTAATAGCGGAAATACGAAAATGTTTGATCCAAAAAATTTAGCAACTGACAAATTGTACCAACCGATACAACCATATTTAAGCTTGTTGAACCTCTGTACAGAATGTAACAAACCTCTCTATTGGAGATTATTATCGAAATTTGCTAGAAAAGTTTAAGATACATATTTTGATCTTAGCCACCTCGTATCTTTTATTTATTTTTTGTTTACCAAACGTTTGGTAATGCTACATTGTTCCCTAAGAGGCTGTACAAACAATTTTTCCGTAAGAGAGAGATCGACTTTATTTTTGGTGAATAAAATCATTTTATATACTCATTTAATTTTATTGGAGATAAATAACTATGTCATGTGATTTCAGCGTAGCAAAAGATCTAAAAAGTTAATTTCAGGCCTACGAATATAGTATTCAGACTTAGTAACTGTTTTAAGGCGAAATATGGAACTTTATTCGAATCAAAAGGTCTAAAGGTTTTTGTGTCTTTGAAGTTTGATTAATTGGTTTGATTGCACTCTGATTACTATATATAAGGGAAGATCATTATAGCTGGATTGGTGGTGATTTTCGAATAATATTTGGACATTTTTTCCAAGGTGATCCAAGTTCCCTACTTTTTTTTTAAGAAAGAAACACAGAAATTTCAAGTTTAATGGGGAATGTTTACTAGCATTCGAAAGAACATTCTTTGAAGAATAAAGATCAATCCGTTGAGTTTAATTTTCGATGATTCGTTCGAACATATCGCTTGAAAATTGGCGAAGGACACGCGTAATGGTATGCTCTAAGGCCCGAATGGCAGCGGAATTGTCCGCATAGACAAGAAAAGTTCCAACAGTGTGATATCACACGATCTTAGTGGTCAATCAACCAACTCAAAACGTGAAGTAAAAGTCGCCATTTATGGTTACCTTCTCCCCGTCATCTTTTTGAAAAAATATGGAATGATGATTCCACCGGCCCAAAAACCAAAGCCGTTGTTTTTTCTGCAGCTCTTTAATCTGTTCAGTTTTCCCTTTGTCCTAAATACAGCAATCTTACTTGTTTACATACACATTGAGCCATAAATGGGCAAAATTTGGTTCGAAAACGTCGGATATTCTTGAAACTTTCCAAGAGCCCATA